>NC_061118.1:87860603-87937227 GCF_002878395.1 Capsicum annuum | reverse complement strand
CCGAAGGTCAACTATTGGTATCTATGTCAGTGCATCAAGGAAGCACTTGAAAGTTGGCACTTTTGGAAAGTCAACAGGGCCATCAAGAGTATCTGGAAAATGATCCCAACTACCTTATTCTCGTGTGTTTTGACAGAGAGGAATCTTAGATGTTTTGATGGCATTTCAACTCCTATACATAAATGCTGAATTGATGCCAAGTTTTTTTCTTTATTTGGAGAATGGTAACATGAATTGATGCCAAGAACACAACATCTTACTTCGTCCAAAAGCATTTTGTTCAGCTTGAAAAAAATCAATTTCAAGCACAACTATTTCTCCATATGTGCACATAAACAATAATGGCAAAACCAATTAAACAATAATAAGAAGATGAATAAATAACTCAAAGAAGACTATGAGTCAAACAACAACTAACCCACACTTGTCCACAAGAGCCTCCAAAACCAGAATAACATCTAAGTTGGGACATGCCCCCGACTATGACCAAAGAGAATCAAAATGTACCAAATCAATACAGAAAGTATAATGAAATGATAAGGCCTTCCAAAGTATGGAGGCTCACTACTTCACAACAACTCAACAGACATGCTAATCCACCTAACGCTGCACAAGAGCAACAGAAAAGTCTTTGGACCCTACATCATAAAATTTTGTAGCATCCTAGAACGATCAGTAGGATAAGCAAACATGTAACTCAGAAAAAGTAATAAAATAATACCATGATCAAAATCAGTCAAAACCATATGCACACACACATATATACATATATAAGATAACGGGATAGGGTAATGGTCATAAAAATGAGAGTTTAAAACCATTAACCTAGATTGTGTAGCTCGATCCATCTTGAAGGTACCCACGAGCTATATGGGTTCAACTTTCTTAGCTGAAAGGGACCTAGTGCGTGTTAGCCACATGAATCGAGGAAAAATAAAGGGAAAACTAAAGCCACTATGGGAAATAGTCATACCAAGTATATATATAAAGTGTGTATCAAGTACACAGTCATATAGACCCCCAGTGCTGGTAAACGTGGTTTCTAGTATCTGTTCCCTTGGGACTTACACCTTCATAATGAGCTACACAACCATTTTAAGCCCAAATTAAAATAATATGCACATAATTCCAACCATTAACCTGGTAGTCATTCATTAAGACATTTACCACTTGGTATCATCATATCAATATGCTTGTAAGCTAAATTAAACATGCCAAACCAATCCACATAACCACATTGACTCTCAAATTCTATTTAAAATCCAAACCATGGCCACCAAGGCCATCTAAATCTATTTTTATATCTATTTATCCATTAATGCAATGAATTGGGTCCAAAAGTAAGTTAAACCATGCAATTTGCCCATATTCAAAACAAAATTATAAAGTGGGTTGAGGTTAATGTCAATTCCAAGCCAAAATTCATATATTTTGAGGAAACCCATGTTCGTAATTTTAATTATTTAAACAATGCATCAATTCAGTCCTAAAAATATTAATGTAACACCTCAAGTCTGTACCCCAAATAGTACACGGTGCTTACGACCCTCGAGGACCACAAGCTAACCCATGACTGATATCTGCTGTGAGCAGTGAATAATAATACTGTAATGATATTGAAAATAGGCTGAAATGCCATAAGGTTCAAAAGCTAAAATACTGATAAAGAATATCAACTGTAATAATAATCTGCAAAACTAAATACTGTATAAAAGTCTAGTTTGCAAAAACCTCTAACAGAACTATCTGAAAGTGGAGTTGATGGGACAGACCCCAACTAACTTAGACTACTGAAATACATAAGCTACTGAAAATACTGAAATAAAAGGATATCCTTGATAGATGAGGACTCATTACTAAATCTGATACTGCTGGTTGAATCTGAATCTGTCTATACGTGATCGGGAACCTAACTGTCCAAACCTATGATATAAGACATCATAGGGTAAAAAAGAGTATGCGCCAGTATGTGGAATGTACTGGTATGCTAGATAAGGTAAGGCTGAATTTAAGGGTTCATATACATGAATAATAACTGACTGAACGATATAGAGTAACTGATTATGATTGTACATGGATAGCTGAAACTGCTATAAATACTACGTATGCAATACTGTGCATATACGTGTATACTGTAACTGAGCTTTTACTAAAGCTAAGTTCTGAGTTCCGATAACTAAGTAACTGATATCTGAGATTACTGATAACTGAGTTACTAAAATTGATTGACTGTATCTGACAGTCCTGATTCTGTAGAACTGAACTGAGTTCTATACTGAGACTAAAACTGAGACTGTGGGAAGTAATCATCTGTAATGCCCCAAAATTTGATCCCAAGATGTCACATGGTGCTCAAGACTACGAGTAGCCTTAAGCTAACCCTGTCTGCCTTTTACTAGATATAAATCTCATAATCATGATATTATAGACATGAAAGTCATACTGAATGCAAAAATTGTCTAAAATAACTAAGAATAATCTGAATATAATGTATGAAACATCAATACTAAATAAACTGAATCACAAATAGTAGTCTGACAAGCCTCTACTACTAACATCTTGAGAGTCACTGGGACAAACCCCTAGCTAACCTGAGCTGTCTGAAAAGAATGCTAAATCATGTAAACTGATAAGCTATGAAATCTGAGTGAACAAGTCCCCGAACTATGAGTATTCACCAACTGTAGGATGTAGATGGAGATGCTCAGACTACTTATGTTGCTGTTACTGAGCACCTGAACCTATATTATGAGATAATTCAGCACATAGACATATATGTGGATCAGTACTTTGAGGATGTACTGAGTATATAGGGGTGAAATGCATAAGTAAAACATCATCTCATCATCATAATTTATAAAACAATGCATGCTAAATGTAAATGACTCACATAAGCTGGAATATCTGAAATACTGAAATCATGAATAATAAATCAATCATACTTTATAAATCTAGTGAGTCATAACATTTAGTTTTGAAAGCTATACTCGTATTCTATTTGTAAATCATACTGTCTAAGTGTAGAAAGAGCTCACTTATGAAATCTAAAAGCTAAAGTCTATAACTGTTATATTTCTGTAAAGCATAATCTGAGTAAACTTTGTGAGCCTTTACACTTAGTTTTCTAAAAGCTTTTCTGTCAATCTTTTCTGTTAGGCTTTACTATTAGGAAAAACGGTTCTACAAGGAAGGTTCTTTTAACCGACACAAACCATGCAATCTACATAGAGTCCAACGTCTTGTCCTCCTAAGGAAGAAACCTCACGTTGGGGAGAGGTGTCATACTCTTGCTAGAGAGTATAACCTTAGCTTAAGTGATCACTATCTCAGCCTACTATGGGCCTTTAAATCTCAAATCTATGGTGGCACGTAGTTCTGGGGTATGAGACCTTGGAATCATACCCAACTCAGTGCTAAATACCACTCTCTTTTTATTTGCTATGCTCATCTTGTTGGAAATCCACTTTAAAACTAACATAAGGATTTATTATGAAACCAGTTATGCATTTATCTGAATCAATCTGTAAATAAAGCTATTTTGCTTTCTATAATCTGTAATAAATCTATAAAGTGGATTTCAAAACTTATCTGAGGATCAAAAGATTAAAACTTTATTGTAAATATGATATAATTAGTTCATAGGATGCTTAAAGCATCATCTTTCTCAAAATCTCAACATATAAACTTGGGGCTTAATAACCCATGTATCAAACTCATGTCAAAACATCATAATAATCATGCTTAATAATGAAAACAATGATAATTCATCTCAAAATCTGTAATTTACTGCAATAGGCATGAAAATATAAAAAATAGACATGCAACTCATCTTCAAAATATCTCATAAACTCATAACTTTTGCAAATAGCAATAATGGGTATGAACCCTAAATCCAAACTCATGTAATATCATTTAAAATCATATGAATTTAATGTAAAAGCTTGTTTTTGGACACAACGATGGAAGAAGATCCTTGTTCATAAACCCCACATACCTTGGTAGATGATTAGATGGAGAAACTTGAATTATTGATTCCTAATTGAGTTCTTAGAGATGGATTCTTGATTATATTTCCTTGGGAATCCTCAATCTTAAGATTTCTTGGAGAATCAACAGAGGATTTTGATTTCTTAGAGAAAAGGTTTTAGAGGTCTAGGGTTTTACTTTTGAAGAGAATGATGAATAATGAGCACAACGTGCTTTGAATAAGATTAATCTTGTGTTTTGGACGGATTGGGGCCTTGGGAATTGACCGAAATACCCTTTTTAAACTTCTAAGTAGAACTGGAAAAGAGCAACATTTTTTTATTTAGCTGGCCACCGCAAAGCGCCATAATGATGGTGGCTCACTTGAAATAACACAATTAGGAACTGGGCTGACTCTACGATGTGCCACCATCATGGTTCCCGTTTGGAATGCCATTTTGGCCACTAGCGTGACGCATTAATATCACATCGGGCTACTGAAAATTGACAACTAGGAAATTGACCCTCTCCGCTATGTGCCAATATCGTGTTAGTCTACTAGAATAGGACAATTAGGAATTTGGGCTTCTCCGCGATGCGTGTCTATCACGGAGGGCCCCTGGAATTTGACAATCATCATTCTACCTACCTCCGCAATGTGCCAAGTGCCCAGGTGGTACACTGTCAACTTAAAAATGCTCTAACTTCTCAATCGAGTATCGAAATTGGGCGAATTTGGTATCGATGGAAAGCTTATTCAATTTACCACAAATAAATATTCTTCATTTTGAAAGCTATTTCTTAACATTCTAGGAACAAATTTAAGCTAGAAAAAGTGTGGGGTATTATAATATCTCCCCTTTGGAAATATTCATCCTCGAATATGGCTAATTTATGTTGAAAAATACTGAGATATCTAAGGCTATAAACTATCATGCACAACTAAAATAAACTGAATGACTGAATCTCAATTAAACTGAGCTACTGAATTGATCTAAGAGTGCATGAATTCTCACGAAGATAACTATATATAGCTGAATCTGAAACTAGGAAAGAACTGAATGAAGGAAAACTATTACCTTCGGCTGAATCTGAGTTCGTGGAGAAGAGATGTGGATACTTGGTATGCATGTCTGCTTCTGTTTCCCAAGTATCACCCTCAACAGACTGATTTCTCCACAGAAATTTGACCAAGGGAACTTTTTTATTCCTTAGTTTACGAATTTGATGATCAAGAATCTCCACTGGTACTTCTTCGTAAGAAAGGCTATTATGAATACATTGCTTTATAGAGGAACTATAACGGATGAATCGTCCATGCACTTCTTTAACAAGGACATATGGAACACTGGATGAACTGAGGATAAATCTGTGGGTAACTTAAGTTCATACACCACTTTCCCAATACGACTCAAAATACAGAAGGGACCTACATAACGGGGACTAAGCTTCCCCTTCTTGCCAAATCTCTTTATCCCTTTCATTGGTAAAACTTTTAAATACACAAGATCATCAACCTCAAACTCAAGATCTCTTCTTCTCATGCCGGCATAGAATTTTTTATGACTCTGGGATGCTTTAATCTCTCTCTAATCAACTGAAATTTCTCCATGGCTTCAAACACCATGTCTGGCCCAATCAAAGCGGCCTCACCCACTCCGAACCAACCAAATGGCGATCTACATCTCCACCCATAAAAAGCCTCAAATGGATCCATTTAAATACTAGTATGATAACTGTCATTATACGCAAACTCAATCAATGGAAAATGATCATCCCAACTACCTTTGAAATCAATAACACATGCCCTCAATATATCCTTCAAAGTTTGAATGGTCTTCTCTGCCTAACAATCTGTCCGCAGATGAAAAGATGAACTAAGATAAACTTGGGTACCAAGACCCTTTTAAAAGGCTCTCCAAAACTAAGAGGTAAATTGAGTACCCCTATCTGAGATGATGGACAAAGGAACCCCATGAAATTTGACTATCTCTCGGATATACAACTTAGCATAATCTTTAGATGTGTAAGACGTGTTAACTGGTAAGAAATGTGCTGACTTAGTCAATCTGTCTACAATAACCCAAATTGAGTCATGCTGACGACGCGAATTGGGTAAACCAGTCACAAAATCCATATTCACCTCTTCCCACTTCCAAGTAGGGATGCCAAACTCTTGAAATGCACCACTAGGTCTTTAGTGCTCTACCCTAACCTGTTGACAAGTTGAACACTTATCTATGAACTCTGCTATATCTCTTTTCATACCAATCCACCAATAGATTTCCCGCAAGTCACGGTACATCTTGGTGGCTCCTGGGTGGATAGAATAACGCGCACCATACACTTCCACCATAATCTGCTATCTCAAATCATCAATACATGGCACACACAACGTACTCTGGTATCTTAACACATATCTCCCCCTTGGGATAAATCCTCTACCCTTTGATCTTTAACTGAATCCTTTAGTTTGACAAAACTAGAATCCTTATCTTGTTTCTCTTTCCCTTTTAAAACTAGGGAAGATTTGGAACTACTTTGAACCCAAATATTCCCCTTAGCTAATTCAACCAACCTAATACCCAATCTAGATAATCGATGAACTTCCTGAACTAACTCTTTCTTTTCTTTCTCCACATAAGCAACACTAGCCATAGAAAATCTACTAATGGCGTCTACCACTATATTAGCCTTGCCCGGATGATACAACACACTCATATCATAATCTTTCAACAATTCTAACTATCTTCTCTGATGAAGATTCAACTCCCTCTGAGTAAACACATACTGCAAGCTTTTGTGATCCGTGAACACATTAATATGCACTCCATACAAGTAATGTCTCCAGATTTTCAAAGCAAACACAACAACAACTAACTCAAGATCATAGGTTAGATAATTCTTTTCAAGGGGTTTAAGCTGTCTAGAGGCATAGGATATGACCTAACCTCTCTGCATCAAAACACAATCCAAACTAACTCTGGAGAAATCACAATAAACCACAAAACCATCTATATCATCAGGCAATGCTAAAACTAAGGCTGAAGTGAGTTGAGTCTTCAACTCTTGAAAACTCTTCTCGCAGGAATTTGACAACTGAAACTTAACTTTATTTTGGGTCAATCTAGACAAAGGAGACACAATACAGAAGAAACCCTCAACGAAACATGTAACGCCCCGAGTCTGGTACCCTGGATACTACACGGTGCTCATAATCTTGAAGGACCACAATCTAACCCATGACTAGTACCTGCTGTAATAACTGTAAAATAATACTGAAATATACAGAATAATGGGCTGAACTGCCATAAGGTTCAATACTGTAATAAATCTAAAATAGGGTATAACAATACCAAAATTGAAATAAATGTCTGAACATATAATAGTTTGAAAAAGCCTATAAGTTGTATGAATACGGAGTTGATGGGACATGTCCCCAACTAACTCCAACTGCTGAAATAAACTAAATGCTGAAGTACTAAAATGATGAAATAATCATGTCCTCAAGCTATGAGGACTCACCACTAACTACCTAAACTTGAACTATAAGTGCAATCGAGAACTTGAAAGTCCGAACCTATGGTATAACACACCATAGCACAAGAAAGAACTATACGTTAATACGTGAGAATGTACTGGTATGCAAAGTGAGGTAGGGCTGAATATAAGGGGTTATATATATGAACTATAACTGACTGAATAACATGAACATGACAGCGTGAGGATACATGCATGAATACATAAATGTAACTAAAATCATATGGATTATGGATTCTGAGTTACTGATAACATGGATTACTGACAACTGATATACTGATAACAGATATACTGATTTTTGAGTGACTGTACCTGACAATCCCGATTCTGATGAAACTAGTTCATTTTAGTACTGAGCTGCATAACTGTATCTAACAGTCCTTAAAATCTATAGAACTAGCTGAGTTCTTTACTGAAGACTAAGACTGAGACTGTGGGAGGTAGTCATCTAAATAACATTCCCCAAATAGAATAATGCAGCTGAGTTGGGGTCCAATCTGTAACCCCAATTGGAAGGGTCTCAATACCGCGCCACTGGTAAGTATAAGCTATGAGTGGCCCTCATCTATCAAGTACTCTAATGAGAATGGTGGGACCCTCATCTAACAGGTTAAGCCACCTCATCAACCCTCATCTAGAAGGTTAGATATCTCAACTAACATTGGCTATGTAGTTCTGGAACCCAAGGATTACTTCTAAGAATCACACCCTTTGCTTGCAGGTGAGTTCCCATCCTTGGGTTCACTCGGTGCTAATCCTACTCCCATATGAATAGGCATTAAACTAATTATACTGAGCTAAAATGAAATGAGTTCGCTGAGTTCCATTGACTGACGGAATACTAATAAATTCTGATAACTGGCTAAGTTTACTGAGGATTTAACTTAACACTGAATGGAATTGGACTGACACTAAGGTTACTGAGTTTTTCTGAGTTCTGTAATTGACTGAATTCTACTGATCATGGATTGACTGAGAGTATCTTGAAAAGTGACACTGGCTCTGGGTACACAGCTAAATTATCGGGTATTAAATACCCCCAGGACTCGATAGCATGAAAATAATAAAACATGACCATTCTTGAAAATGTGACCATGGTCATCAATTCACAATACAATCATTGAGGGATTTCACAAGAACTTGAAGGTCATAAACCTGTACATGGATAGAAAAGCATGAAATATAACATAAATTCACAATTTCGATCTCATGAATATTTCCTCAAATCATTTCAAGACATAGCTTTAGCATGGAAGTCGTTTTGAATCACAAATGGGTCATAATACACAGTTCTTATTCAATTTGGCATTTTAACAAACACATGGAAGACATAACCTTTTCAAGGGCATGAATCAACAACTAATACATCATGGCTATATCAAGAACTTCAAATTTAAGGATTTCAATCCACATACTATCATAACGTCATGGAATTCAATAAAGATTCAATCTTGGAAATCATAACACAACATTTACATATGTTCAATCAAACCCACAATATGGAACTCAAAACTCATATTTTGAAAAAGGTTTCTTGAGCTCCAAGGGTAGAAGGGACCCTTGGATGGACACTTTACATACCTTTGTTGAAAAATTCTTGAAATTTAATAGAGAAATCTTGAGTTCTTGATTTGAAATAAACCATTAAGGGTTCTCTTGTTCTTGAGCAATTGTGAAATAATGAGTCTCATTAGCCAAAAGAGGGATAAATTTGTATTATAAGGGCTGAAGGTCGAGGGAAAAATACCTATTTACCCTTAAGGACGTGGGTTTTAAAAAAAAATATGCCCAGTGACACTATAGCCAATGCGGCGCGTCAAGGGTACCAACACGATAATCGACGTAATGCACCGACATCACGTCGGCTCACTAGAAATTAACTTAAGCTGAGAAAATTTTTATCTGTCGATATGATTGGTAATGCGACGTGCCAACATCGCGCCGACTCACTATTTTGGGATTTCAAACAAGGTCTAAATAAGGTCCAAAAAATTCAAAACTCATTCGGGAACTCCTATAGACATTCCTGATCATGAGTTTGCTTAAATATCAAATTTTAACGGATGTGAAGGTCACAAAAATAAGATTGCCAACCTTTGAAGGCCAAAATATTCTAAGTCTGGGACCCCTTTACAAGCATTAATAGACTGAATTAAGCTTAAGGTTCTACAGGGTCTTACAAAATCTCTTCCTTTGGAATATTTGTCCTCAAATGAGACTGATTAAGAGGGAAGAACTGAAGACTGAGAGTGAATACTGGACATGCATATCTGATGCATGGTTTCATATTTTAAGCTGCTAATATACTGAATTTTTATACTGAACATGCATATCTGATGCATGAATAACTAACTCATGAATGTATGACTGGGATTACTGATAAGCTGAGTTTTTCTCATGATGATAATGCATATCTGGTGATAAATACATGACTGATCTAACCTATGAACATATGACTGAACATGAAATGGTATTTGATACCAAGTTTATAACTGAAATCCAAACATAAAACTGAATAAGCTTAAGAAAAGCTATTACCTTAGGCTGAACCTGAGTTTGCAGACAAATGGTGAGGGTACTTGGTCTGCATATCTTCTTTTGATTTCCAATTAGCTCCCTCAACGGACTGATTCTACCAAAGAACTTTGACTAAAGGGACTTTTTTGTTCCTTAGTCTGTGAGCCTGATGGTCAAGGATTTCAACTGGAATTTCCTGATAAGAGAGACTGCTCTGACCATCTATGCCTTCTATAGGGACTACAACTGTTGGGTCACCTATGCAGTTCTTTAGCAAGGAGACATGGAATACTGGATGGATTGAAGCTAGATCTGAAGGCAATTCGAGCTTATAAGCTACCTTGCTGAAGCGACTGAGAATTTTGAAGGGACTGACATATCGGGGACTGAGCATTCCCTTCTTGCCAAACCTTACATATCGGGGACTGAGCATTCCCTTCTTTCCAAACCTCTTCAATCCCTTCATGGGAGATATTTTCAAGTACACATGGTCACCAATCTCAAACTCGAGATCCTTTCTATGCACATCTACATATGATTTCTCTCGTCTTTGAGCTGTTTTGAGCCTTTCTCTGATCAACAAAACTTTCTCTAAGGCATCAAATACCAAGTCACGCCCTACAATTGTGACCTCACAAATTTCAAACCAACCAATAGAGATCTACGTCTCATACCATAAAGAGTTTTAAATAGAGCCATCTAAATATTGGAATGATAGCTATTATTGTATGCAAACTCAATCAAAGGAAAGTGGTCATCCCAACTACCCTTGAAATCAATGGCACACTCCCTAACATATCTTTTAAGGTCTGAATAGTCCTTCTAATTGACCGTCTTTCTGAGTATAAAAGACTGTACTGAGATGAACTCAGGTACCAATACCCTTTTGGAATGCTTTCCAGAACTGAGAGGTGAACTGGGTAACTCTATCTGAGATAATGGACAACGAAACACCATGTAATTTGAACAAATCTTTGATATAGAGCTTGGCGTAATCCTCGACTGACTAAGAGGTATGTACTGGAAGAAAATAAGTTGATTTGGTCATTCTATGTACAACGGCCCAAGCAGAATCATGCTGATGATGAGTACGAGGCAAACCCATCACAAAGTCCATGTTCACTTCTTCCCACTTCTAAGTAGGAATACTAAACTCTTGCATGGACCCACTAGGTTTTGATGCTCGATCTTAACCTGCTGACATGTTAAGCACTTAGCCACAAAATCTATAATGTCTCTCTTTATCCTACTCCACCAATAGATCTCCTGTAAGTTGCGGTATATCTTAGTGGCCCCTGGATGAATAGAGTAACGCACACCATGTACTTCTGCAGGAATTTATTGCCTCAACTCATCTACACCTGGAACACACAGATGACCCTGATAATGTAATACACCATCTCCTCCTTGGAAGAAAACCTCCACCTTTTGGTTTCTGACTAACTCTTTAACCTTGACTAGACTGGGATCTCTATCCTTCTTTTCTTTCACCTCGGAAACTAAAGATGACTATGAACTACTCTGGACCCATATACTACCCTCTGCCGAATCGACTAAGTGAACACATAGTCGGGTAAGATGATGGACTTCCTGAGTTAGCTTCTTCTTACTATCCTCAACATGAGCAACACTACTCATAGACAGTCTACTGAGAGTGTTAACCACTACATTGCCCTTGCCCGAATGATAAAGGACACTCATGTCATAATTTTTTAAAAGCTCTAACCACCTTCTGTGATGGACGTTTAAGTCTTTTTGAGAGAAAAAGTACTGAAGGATTTTGTGATCTATGAACACATCCATATGTACCCCATACAAGTAATTCCTCCAAATCTTCAAGGCAAATACTACAACTGCTAACTTAAGATCATGATTCAGATAGTTCTTGTTATGGGACTTAAGCTGTCTGTAGGCATAGGCTATGACCTTACCATGTTGCATGATGACATAACCTAAACCTACTTTAAATGCATCACAATACACGAAAAACCCATCTGAACTATCTAGAAGAGTTAGAATGGGGCTGAGGTGAGTCGAGTCTTTAACTCCTAAAAACTCTTCTCGTATGAATCTGACCAGTAAAACTTGACTTTCTTCTGAGTTAATTTGGACATAAAGGATGCACTAGAAGAAAACCCCTCAATAGACCATCTGTAATAGCTAGCCAAACCCAAGAAACACCTGATATCAGTTAGAGAAATGGTTCTGGGCCAATTTCTCACTGCTTCGGTCTTTTGAGAATCAACTCTAATGCCATCGCCAAAAAACATATGACCAAGGAATGCTACTGACCTTAGGCAAAATTCGCACTTACTGAATTTGGCGAACAACTAATGATTTCTGAGGGTCTGCAATACTATTTTAAGATGGTCTGAATGATTATACTCGCTGCGGGAATAGACAGGGATGTCATCTATGAAGACTATGATGAACATGTACAAGTACTGTTTGAACACACGGTTCATCAAATCCATGAAGACTACTGGGGTATTTGTAAGACCAAAGGACATGACTAAGAATTCAAAATGACCATACCAAGTTTTGAAAGCCATCTTCAGGATGTCACATTCTCTAACCCTGAGCTGATGATAGCCTGATCTGAGGTCTATCTTAAAAAAGTAACTGGCACCCTGAAGTTGGTCAAATAGGTGATCGATTCTAGGAAGAAAATACCTATTTTTAACCATAACTTTATTGAGATGATGATAGTATATGCATATTCTGAGAGAACTTTCTTTCTTATGCACGAATAGAACTGGTGTACCCCACGGGGACATACTGGGTCTGATAAATCCCTTATGTAGGAGATCCGTCAACTATTATTTTAGCTTCTTGAGTTTTATTGGTTCCATTCTGTATGATGGAATAGATATAGGTTGAGTATCTAGAAGAAGATCAATGCCGAAGTCTATTTCCCTTTTAAGAGAAATTCCTGGAAGATCTTCAGGAAAGACATCTGAGTATTCATTTACTACCATTTAACTAATTCAAGACTGGGAGTTTCAGATCTAGAGTCTTTAACTCAAAAAGACGATAGACACATCCCTTAGATATTATTTTTCTTGCCCTTAGGTAGGAAACAAGCTGACCCTTGAATGCTTAAGTACTACCCTTCCACTCTAGGACGGGTTCATTTAGAAAAACTAAAATTGGACAATTTTATTTCTGCAGTTAACTGTGGTATAGCAGGAATGAAGCCAATCCAAGCCAAGAATGACATCAAAATCAATTATCTCTAATTCGACTAAGTCTGCTAAAGTGACTTTCTGAGATACCATAACTGGACGGTTCCTGTATACCCGTTGGGCTATGATAGATTTACCCACTGGGGTAGATACTGAAAAGGGTTCTGCTAGAATTAGGACTGACTTCAAAAACAACTGCTATATAAGGAGTAACAAAAGATAAGAAAGCTCCTAGATCTAGAAAAGCGTAAAAATGCAAATGAAAGATCTGTAATGTACTAGTGACCACATCAGGAGAATTTTCCTAATCTTGTTGGAACTAAGGAGCATAGAGTCTGTTTGGGCATTTCCCACTAGTGGCGCTGGAGGTGGCCCCCTGCTGATTCGGGTGACTAGACCGAGTTGAGGAATGGTTATGCTGACCCTGAAGACCTAACGGAGGACAATCTCTGAGTTTGTGGCCTGGCTTGCTAGATCTAAAACAAGCATCACTGCCAGCTCTGCAAGTACCCTGATGGTGCTTGCCATAAGTCTGATAAAGAGGATGGGTTTGGGCGCTACTGATACTACCCTGAGACTTAGAGCCTAGCGCCCTAAATTTGTTACCATTCCTAAAATTCGGAACTAGAGCACTGGCTGAGGAAGGAGATAGAACTGAAGACTTTGGGTGGAACTGAGAACGATTACCTTTCTTTGACTTAGGCTGAGCAAAGTTGAAACTACCTGTCCTTGCTCTCTTATTCTGCTTTTCCCTCTCCTTAAACTTCTGCTCCTTTATTTTTTAAGCATGGACCATAAGCTTGTCTATGTCTATCTCACTAATCAGCATCACGGTCTTGCAATCCTTGACCACAATATCATTTACTCCATTAACAAACTTACTTATCTTAGCTCTGCTATTTGCCACTACATAAAGAGCATATCTAGCTAATTAAGTAAACTTAAAAAAAAACTCTTTCATTGTTATATTGCCCTGCCTGAGGTAGATAAAATCTAATACCTTAGCTTTTCTCATCTCTAGGGGAAAGAATCTTTCTAAGAAGGTAGTGGCAAACTCCTCCCACTCAACAGACCCTATATTTGTGACTCCTCCCACTCAACAGACCCTATATTTGTGACCCTCTCTTCTTTCCACTGCTTGAACCATATGTGAGCCACATCCAACGACTAATATGCAGCTAGCTCAGCACTCTCACTAGCAGTTACCCCCAAGATATTCGTAACCTTCTGCACTTGATAAAAGAATTCCTGAGGGTCCTTATCTATCTCAGACCGAGTGAAAGAAGAGGGATTCATTTGGGTGAAGTCCCGAATCCCAGCTACAGCAGAATTGGCCACTGGGTTGGTTAGAATGGTAGCTGGGCATTTATTTTGAGCAACAACTGAATTAGCAAGAGTAGTGAATGCAGCTCTGAACTCTGCATAAGAAACATGTTCGTCTAGGGGATCTGCCTGAGCGGGCTGAGGTACTAACTGATTCCCATTTCTCCTTTCATTAGTCCTTTTGGTAGGCATATTTTGTAAAGGAAGAAAGAAATGGATTGAGAGTTAAATTTGAGCTTATGCTCACTCGCATGACATAGATACTAAAAAAGGGAAACTGTTCCTAAAACATCTCATAGCCTCTTGTACATAAATGTGGCGTGCAGCACACCCATGCACAAGACTATACTAGATGAGGTTTTTCAGACTTACTAGGACACTGTTGAAACTTAGGCTCTGATACCAAGTTCCGAGTCTGGTACCCCAGATGCTATACGGTGCTCAAAATCATGAAGGACCACAAGTTAACCAATGACTAGTACCTATTGTAATAATTGTAAAATAATACTAAAATATGCAGAATAATGGGTTGAATTGCCATAAGGATCAATACTCTAATAAATATGAAATAGGGTATAATAATACCAAAATTGAAATAACCGTCTGAACATACTATAGTCTAAAAAAAGCCTCTAAACTGTCTGAATAAGGAGTTGATGGAACATATCCCTAACTAACTCCAACTGCTGAAATAAACTAAATACTGAAGTACTAAAATGATGAAATAATCATGTCCTCAAACTATGAGAACTCACCACTGTCTCTGACTACTGAAACCTGAACTACTAAGTGCTATCGAGAACCTAAGCATCCGAACCTATGGTATAAACCATCAGAGTGCAAGAGAGAAGTATGCATCATTACATGAGAATATACTGGTATGCAAGTGAGGTAATGCTATATGCAAAGGTTCATATACATGAACTATAACTTACTGAATAACATGAACATGACTGCATGAATACATAACTGTAACTGAAATCATATGGATTATGGATTCCGAGTTATTGATAACATGGATTACTGACAACTAATATACTGATAATGTAGTGAAGCATAAGGGCCAGTATAGTATGTTGAATAGGAAATCCTAAATTGTAAGTTAGTTTGTGCTTAGTGTTTGATAAAATACCCAAGTAAATGAATTATTCCATGGTAGTAGGAAATTCCCAAATAAGTGTGAACCCATGCATGTCTAGTATTTTGTTGAAAGACCTTAGTGAACAAGTGGAGAGGTGATAGTATCAATTTCTCCAATTATGTGCTCCTGGTATATGTTAAGCTTTTAATACATGCCAAGTGGTTAGCAAGTAGGTTATAACGTGATAGTATTAAGTTTCCCCAAGTTATGTGATATCCAAACACGTGTCAAGATTGATATAGGTATGAAATAGCTCAGGTAAATCCTTGTTAAATGGAGTACAATTTAGTAGCATGTTTCCTCGACGTTATTATATGATTATGATTCTAAGATGCCTAAAGTGACCCCTCGGGGACTGTGAAAATGCTTTAATGATTAGGAGATGCTTTGATGATTGTGATGATGCATGAATGATTGTGATGATATATGAAGGAACGTGATGATGAATGAATGATTATGCTTTACTTTTATGTCAACGTGTTGTCTAGAGCTCGTGCTAGCTTCTCAATAATTCCATTCGAGCCATGATTCTCTGAACTCAGTGAATTATAGAACTCTGTATCCTCAGATAAGTGCATAACTTAAGAAACCTCAGTAATCTTAGTTATCTCTGTAATCTCTGTAGCACTAGTAATCTAGCCTCAGTCCTGTAATCAGCTCAGTTTTAGTAGTATTCAAGTGATTCAATTCTAATCTCAGAAGCAATTCGAGTAATTTATTCAAGCTCTGTATTGTCAGTCAGATACCATGATTCAATATATTTTCCATCAGATATGGAACTAAGTAATCTCAGCGTAACTCAGTAAGATCTTTTGAGAAACATGATCAATATTAGATTTAACTTTGTCTTGTACAGTCTAAGAATTGACCGAGAGTCTTTCAGTTGGGAGTAGGATTTAGCACCGAGCGAACCAAAGGATGGGAACTCACCTGCTAGTAGAGGGTGTGATTCTTAGAAGTAATCCTTGCATTCCAGAACTATGCAGCCAGCACAGGAAAAAGAGTCACCCATTAAGCAAGCTTGACATCCTGTTGAGGGTCACTGCCAAAGAGCCTGACCTTAGAGAAAAGATAATGTCTTTACCCATGGAACGATATTGGCACCCTCCCAACAAGGGGTAGAGGTTGGACCCCACCTATGGTAGGTTGGAGAACGTCGGTTAGATGACTACTTCCCACAGTTTCAATTTTAGATTCAATTTCAGTTTTAGAATCAATCTTCAAAAATCAGGTCTGTGTGGTACAGTTGTTTATCTCAATGAGAAACTCAGATAGTTCCATTAATTTATGGACCATCCTGTCAGATAGGCTTGGTCTTATATACAGTTATTTGATATCATAGTTAGAGATATGCCACCAGACAGGCTTGATCACAGTATCATATTTCTATTAAGTATTCATGTTGTCAGATTCAGATATGATCATACTTCTTATCATTAAGAATCACTTCAGAATAATCTGTTAGAAAAGTTGATCTCTAATTTTATTAGTTGAAAATAGTAAGATCAGAATTCAGTCCTTGATGTAAGTATATCCAGATCCTCAGTTATCAGTATCAGATGAGTCAGTGATTCAGTATCTCAGTTTTAGTAGTTAGTTCAGTCTGCAGTAAGGTGGTATCCGAGTTTCAGCATCTAGAGTTATGATAATTGTGTTCATGTTCTGTGCGTTCATATATGAGTTCTCATGCGGCATCTTCATGATTAGTCAGTTTAGATATTATGCATGCATGAGCCCTTGCATTAGCCTACCTCGTCTACATACTTGGTACATTCCTATACTGACACATTTGAGCTATGATGTTTTATTTGACACCATAGGTTCGGAGGCACAGGATCTAGATTTTCCTCAGCAGTTCCGTCCCAGTCAGCAGCAGTAGCAGTGAGTTCTCTTCTTTCGAGGATGAATCTCAGTTTACTATTATTGCTTTATACCTTATTTATTTATAGTTGACGGAGTTAGTTGGGGACCTATCCCATCAACTCTATAGTTTAGATAGTTTAGAGGCTTTTTAGATGGATGTATTAGTATTCAGTTTTCTGTATTATGAGTATTCATAGATGTATTGAACCTTATGGCTAGTTTCCATATTTATTTCCAATATTATGTAGTGTACAGGTATAGATATCAGTAAAGGTTTAGCTTGTGGTCCTTCGGGGTTATAGCATCGTGTGACATCTCAGGATGGGATCTTGGGGCGTTACAAACTTGGTATTAGAGCCTAAGGTTCAAGAGTGTCCTAGGGAGTCTGAAAAACCGTATCTAGTAGAGTCTTGTGCATGGGTTTGTAGCAAACCACATTTATGTACAAAAGGCCTTAGGATGTTCTTAGGAGCAGTTTTCCTTCTTTCAGTGATCATTTCGTGTAAGTGAGCATAAGCTCAAGTTGATCCTTAGTCTAATCCATTTATTTTTACCAATTATAGAGTATGCCTCCTCGTAGAGCTTTTGTCCATGGGGTTGATGATTATCCCCTACAGGCAGTAGATCCTGAGAATGAGAGTGTGTCACATACAGAGTTTTGGGCAGTTTTTCAGGTGCTAGCCCAATCTATGACTAGTATTCAGGGCAACCGTCAGACTGCAGCCCCACCTCGGTAAGATAGGGACTCAGCCATAGTCAAAATTAGAAGTTTTATAAAAATAAACCTACCAGAATCTTTGAGTCAGTAGTAGGTGAGGACCCGCAGCTTTATCTAGAGGAGGTGAAGAAGATCACCAAGATTATGCATGTTTCTAAAAAGAAGAGTGTTGAGTTAGCATCTTATAGGTTGAGGGATGTTTCTCATGATTGGGTAGCGATGTGGGAGAAGAGTAGAGGGGAGAATGTCGCTCCTATGACTTGACTAGAGTTTCAGAGTGCCTTTCTAGATAGGTTTTTCCTGCTAGAGATGAGAGAGGCTAAGGTAGAAGATTTCATGAACCTAAGGCAAGGTTCCATGACTATAAAAGAGTATTTTCTTAAGTTTAACCAATTGGCTAAGTATGCTCCTGACTTGATAGCTGACCCTAGAGCGAGTATGAGTAAGTTTATGACTGGTGTATTCGGGTTAGTATTGAAAGAGTGTAGGACTGCTATGCTTCATAGAGATATGTACCTTGCTAGACTGATGATACATACGCAACAGATTGAGGCAGATAAGATGAAGGAAAGAGAGAGTGAGTAAGAGAGACAAAATAGGTAGTCGTGGTTTCTCGCAGTCAGGGTCTCGAGGTGGTATTAGTTCTCAGTATGGTTGGAGATTTTTAGTTCCAGCTTCATCTTTAGCTAGTGTACCCGCACCTGTGTTTGGGGATGTCAGATCTGAGGGAGTGCCAAGCTCTAAAGCCCAGAGTAGTACTAGTGGTGTTCGTATCAATCCGCGTTGTGGAGAGTGTGGCAAGTGCCACCAACGTGTGTGTAGAGCCGGTAGTGATGTGTGTTTTAGTTGTGGTGAGCCAGGCCATAGAATGCGAGAATTTAGAGTACTGACTCAGAGGGGTAGACTTCATGCACTTCAGGCTCGCCTTGATAGGGAAAGATCCCCTGAAATAGACCTGGGTATGTTATGAGCCCTTTATCTTTATGACATGCATTGATAGATCCTTTGCTCCTATTTTGATCTTATATGTTAGCATGAGTCATGCATGAGTTTCAGATCTTGATCGGTTAATTATGACCCAGTCTGTAGGTGCTCCGTGCACCGCTCTAGTATTTCAGCAAAGTGTGTTTAGAGGGACATAGAGTCCCAAGGGGGAGATACCCTATAGTATTATAATGTTGCATGCCATTATATTCATCCTGATGCATGTTCATATTTTTTTATGGAGTTAGCATCAATTGTCATTGCATTGTCAAGTCATGCTTTCAAAAGTTAGCTTATCCGGACATTCATGCATTAGATATGCACATTCGGTAGAAAGAGTTCAACTTATTAGGGTGTGTTCAGTCGTGTATTAATGAGATCATCCAAGTTATGAGTCCATGCATCAGATATGCATACCCAGTGTGATAACTCTATATGTCAGTCGCTCCAGTTGCGTAGTCCTGATCTAAGAAGTTTTCATTTCTTGAGTAAGTTCTGTTGATCTGTATTCTCAATCTATCAAGTGACATTCGAGGACGAATGTTCTCAAGGGGGAGACAATGTAATGCCCCGCAAAATCCTCTTCCAGTCCGAGCGTTAGAGCGTATTTTGGTAAAGCGAAAATCTGAATCAAAATGTTTCCAAAAAATCCTCCCAAGTATGAAATACTTTGAATCTTGTGGGAATCTATTTGAGCATAAATTGAGATCATAGAGGTCCCCTAACTCATGGACGAGTTGAAAGCTTTCCTATCGTTCAAGTTTTAGTGACCGTCAAAATTTGGGTTAAATTCAATTGACTATAACTCCTTGTATATATCGAATTAGAGGACCTAATATATATCAAATCAAAGCTCTTTGAATTATCTTTCCAACGATACCAATTTCGTCAAAAACCTATATCGGAGCAAAGAGTTATGCTTATTTTACTCCAGCATATCTGGCCAGGAAACTGGTGACGACAATTGTGACAAGCCATCACGCCCGTGATGGCCTATCACCAAATGTCGTCAGCCCTGGGCAGAAAATCAAGAATTCGACCCCTTTTTATGACGACAATTTGTGACGGCCTATCACGGGCCTGACGGCTTGTCACGAATGTCGTCAAGAATATTTTTCTAGCAATTTTAGAACATTTTTGCAAGGGTATTTTGGGCATTTACCACCTTTTGAAAGGCTCTATAAATATGGGAAACCTCATCCAAAACCCTAATTTCCTTCATTTTCTCTTCCAATTCTCTAAAGAGAGAATATCTACGGTTTCATTCTAGAACCCTAATCTTCCAAAAATCATCCATTAATTCTTTAAGATTTCTTCAAGAATTAAGTTCCTCATAGTGTGGGCTTCGAGAATCATTTATTACGAGTGCGGATAGAGTCTCAAGAATTAGAATTTATCCAATTTCAAAGATTAAGGTATGTAGATGTTGATTCTTGGGCCCCTTTTATCCAACAAGCTCAAGAACCATTTTTAAAACTAAAAGATTTTTATGTTTATGAGTTGTTAATGATTTGTATGAGTTTAAATTAGTGTTTAATGTGTTGTTGAGTTTTGATTTATGTTTGCCTACAAAATTTATGAGCTTTGACCCTAGTATGTGGAATTCATGTGATGTTTGTGATAGACCTTCTTGAAGTGGTTTTCTATGTGATGTGTTCATGACTTTTGGGTGTAGAAATGGTTGAATAAGTGAAGCATGTCCCCTATATGTTTGATAAAGAGCATAGGTGAAGTATAAGGGCCATTATAGTATGTTGAATAGGAAATCCCAAATTGTGAGTTACTTTATGCTTAGTGTTTGATAAAATGCCCAAGTGAATGAATTATTCTATGGTAGTAGGAAATTCTCAAATAAGTATGAACCCGTGCATGTCTAGTATTTTATTGAAGGACCTTAGTGAACAAGTGGAGAGGTGATAGTAGTAATTTCCCCAATTACGTGCTCTTGATATATGCTAAGCTTTTAGTACATACCAAGTGGTTAGCAAGTAGGTTATGACGTGATAGTATGAAGTTTTCCCAAGTTATGTGATATCCAAACACGTGTCAAGATTGATATAGGTATGAAATAGCTCAGGTAAAACCTTGTTGAATGGAGTAAGATTTAGTAGTATGTTTTCACTAAGTTATTATATGATTATGATTTCGAGATGCCTAAAGTGACCCCTTGGCGACTGTGAAAATGCTTTAATGATTATGATATGCTTTGATGATTTTGATGAAGCATGAATGATTGTGATGATATATGAATGATCGTGATGATGAATGAATAATTATGCTTTAGTTTTATGTCATCGAGTCCTGGGGGTATTTAGACTCAACAATAGAGCTGTTGTCTAGAGCCCGTGTTAGTTTCTCGATAATTTCAGTTGAGCCATGATTCTCAGAACTCAATGAATTATAGAACTCTGTATCCTCAGACAAGTGCAGAACTTAAGAACGCTCAGTAATCTTAGTAATGTCTGTAATCTCTGTATCACTAGTAATCTAGCCTCAGTCCTATAATCAGCTCAGTTCTAATAGTATTCAAGTGATTCAATTCTCACTCAAAAGCGATTCGAGTAATCTATTTAAGCTCTGTATTGTCAGTCAGATACCATAATTTGATATCTTTTCCGTCAGATACAGAACTAAGTAATCTCAGCATAACTCAGTCAGATCTTTTGAGAAACATGATCAGTATTAGATTTAGCTCTGTCTAGTACAGTCTAAGAATCAACTCAGAGTCTTTGAGTTGGGAGTAGGATTCAGCACCGAGCGAACCCAAGGATGGGAACTCACCTACTAGTAGAGGGTGTGATTCTTAGAAGCAATCCTTGCATTCCAGAACTGTATAGCCAACACAGGAAAAAGAGTCACCAGTTAAGCAAGCTTGATGTCCTATTGAGGGTCACCGCCAGAGAGCCTGACCTTAGAGAAAAGATAATCTCTTTACTCGTGGAACGGTATTGGCACCCTCCTAACCCTGGGTAGAGGTTGGAACACACCTGTGGTAGGTTGGGGCACGTTGGTTAGATGACTACTTCCCACAGTTTCAGTTTCATATTCAGTCTCAGTTTCAGAATCAATCTTCAGAAATCAAGACTGTGTGGTATAGTCATTTATCTCAGTGAGGAACTCAGATAGTTCAATTGATTTATGGACCATCCTGTCAGATAGGCTTGGTCTTATATACAGTTATTTGATATCATATTCAGATATATGCCACCCGATAGGCTTGATCATAGTAGTAAATTTCTATTAAGTATTCATGTTGTCAGATTCAAACATGATCATCTTCTTATCATTGAGAATCACTCTGGAATAATTTATTAGAAAAGTTGATCTCTAATTTGGTCAGTCGAAAATAGTATGCTCAGAGTTTAGTCCTTTATGTAAGTACATCTAAATCCTCAGTTATCAGTATCAGATGAGTCAGTGATTCAGTATCTCAGTTTTAGTAGTGAGTTTAGTCTGCAGTAAGGTGGTTTTCGAGTTTCAATATCTAGAGTTGAGATGATTGTGTTCATGTTCTGTGCATTCATGTATGTATTCTCATGCGGCATCTTCATGATTAGTCAGTTTAGATATTGTGCATGCATGAGCCCTTGTACTATCCTATCTCATCTACATACTCGGTACATTCCTGTACTGACGTATTTTCGCTATGGTATTTTATTTGACACCATAGGTTAAGAGGCACAGGATCCAGATTATCCTCAGCAGTTTCGTCCCAGTCAGCAGCTGTAGCAATGAGTCATTTTCTTTCGAGGACGATCTCAGTTAACTATTATGGCTTCATACCTTGTTTATTTTAAGTTGATGGAGTTAGTTGGGGACCTTTCCCATCAACTCCATAGTTTAGATAGTTTAGACGCTTTTCAGATGGATGTATAGTATTCAGTTTTCTGTATTATGAGTATTCATAGATGTATTGAACCTTATGGCTAGTTTTCATATTTATTTCTGATATTATGCAGTGTACAGGTACAGATATCAGTAAAGGATTTGCTTATGGTCCTTCGGGGTTATAAGCACCGTGTGACGTCTCGATATGGGATCTCGGGGCGTTACAAATTCATAATACAATCATTGAGGGATTTCTCAAAGCACTTAAAGGTCATAAACTTGTACATGGATAGGAAAGCATGCAATATATCATAAATTCACAATTTCGATCTCATGAACATTTCCTCAAATCATTACAAGACATAGCGTTAGCATAGATGTCATTTTGAATCACAAATGGGTCATAATACCTAGTTCTTATTCACTTAGGCATTTTAACAAACACATGGAAGGCATAACCTTTTCTAGGGCATGAATCAATAACTAATACATAATGTCTACATCAAGCACTTCAAATTTAAGGATTTCAATCCACATACTATCATAAAGTCATGGAAATTCAATAAAGATTCAATCTTGGAAATCATAACACAACATTTGCATATGTACAATCAAACCCACAACATGGAGCTCAAAACTCATATTTTGAAAAGGGTTTCTTGAGATCCAAGGGTGGAAGGGACCCTTGTATGGACATATTACATACGTTTGTTGAAAAATTCTGGAAAGTTAACGGAGAAATCTTGAGTTCTTGGTTTGAAATAAATCACCTAGGGTTCTCTTATTCTTGAGCAATTGTGAAATAATGAGTATTATTAGCAAAAAGAGGGCTAAATTACTTGTTATGAGGGCTGAAGGTTGGGGAAAAAGACCTA
The DNA here is from genome assembly GCF_002878395.1 of Capsicum annuum. Classification (NCBI taxonomy): domain Eukaryota; kingdom Viridiplantae; phylum Streptophyta; class Magnoliopsida; order Solanales; family Solanaceae; genus Capsicum; species Capsicum annuum. Next base: position 87,913,287 of record NC_061118.1, on the reverse strand, counting down.
ATTACCCTTGAGGATGGGGGTTTTAAAAGACAAAAAAACATGCCCAGCAATGCTACAGCCGATGTGACGAGGGTACCAACATGATGCGATGCACCGACATCGCATTCACTGGAAATTTCCTTAAGCTGAGAAACATTTTATCTGTTGACGTGATTTGCAATGCGACACCCCAATATCGCACTGACTCATTATTTTGGGATTTCAAATAGGGTCTAAACGAGGTCCAAAAAATCTAAAACTCGTCCGGGAACCCCTATAGACATTCCTGATCATGAGTTAACTTAAATATCGACCTTTAACAGATGTGAAGGTCGCGAAAATAGGATTTCCAACCTTTGAAGGCTAAAATAAAAATAAGTCTAGATACTTAGCAAAAATATTCTAAGTCCGGGACCCCTTGACAAGCATTAATGGACTGAATTAAGCTTAAGGTTCTACGGGGTATTGCAATACATCTATAATAACCAGCTAGACCTAAGAAACTCCTAATGTCTGATGGGGAAATAGGTCTAGGCCAATTCCTTACGGCTTATATTTTTTGGGGATCAACTATAATACCTTTACTGGAAATGATATGACCAAGAAAAGCTACTGACCTTAGCCAAAATTCGCATTTGCTAAATTTGGCGAACAACTGGTGATCTTTAACTGACAGTAACACAATTCTAAGATGGTCTGCGTGATCATACTTAGTACGAGAGTAGACAATAATATCATCGATAAAGACTATAACAAACATGTCCAAATACTATTTGAACACTCTGTTCATCAAGTCCATGAATGCTTCTTGGGCATTGGTTAGCACAAAGGATATGACTAAAAACTCAAAATGACCATAACTGGTCCTTAAAGCTGTCTTTGGAATATCATATTCCCTTTATTTAAGCTGATTAAAGCTAGATCTAAGGTTTATCTTTGAGAAATAACTAGCACCTTAGAGTTGATCAAATAAGTCATTGATTCTAGGAAGAGGGTATTTTTTTTTACTATGACTTTATTAAACTAATGATAGTCAATGCATAGACGCAAAGGACCATCTTTCTTTCGCATGAATAGGATGGGAGCTCCCCATGGAGAAATACCAGGTCTTATAAAACCTTTATCTAAAAGATTTTTGAGTTTCTCTTTCAAATAAGTAAGCTCGGCGGGAGCTATACTATATGGAGGTATAGAAATAGGCTGAGTATCTTCATTTTAGAAGCTATTTCTTAACATTCTAGGAACGAATTTAAGCTAGGAAAAGCATGGGATACTACATCATCTAACCGACATGCCCCAAATAAGATAACTGGGGTCCAACTTCTAACCCCAGTTGGAAGGGTGTCAGAACTGTGCCATGGGTAAAGACAAGCTAAAGAGTTACCATCATCTGGCAGGTACTCTAATAAGAATGGTGGTACCCACAACTGGTAGGTTAAAATACCTCATCAACCCTCAACTGGCAGGTTGATTTCTTAATCGATGTTGGCTACGTAGTTCTGGAACACAAGGACTGCTTCTAAGGATCACACCCTCTACTGGTAGGTGAGCCCCCATCCTTGGGTTCACTCGGTGCTAAATCTTACTCCCATCTGAATGACACTGACAATTATACTAAACTGAACTATTACTGATCATGTTAACTAACTGAGCTAGACTAATATTGAGCTTTTCAGTTTTATAACTGATTGAGTACTGCTGATCGTGATACTATTAAGACTATTCTGTATCTACTGTAGCTCCAAGTAAACAGCTAAGATTTTCGAGTATTAGATACCCTCAGGACTCGATAGCATGAAAGTAAAGAGAGCATGATCTTGAAAAGCATATCAATGTCCACTTGTTCAAAATTCATTCATAGAGATATTTTATCAAACACTTGTAGGGAATAAACCTGTACATAATTGGGACCACATAATGACCTATCATGATTCCACTATTCAATTCACATAGGCATTTTAGCAAACACTTGGGGAGAATGGATTATTTCACATGATAATGACTAATACATGAACATCATGAATATAATACTCAATTACAAATTCAAGGGTTTAGCATGCAATTCATATAATTCATCAAATAAACTATTTTAATTTCATGGAAACTTATAATTAATCATTAATTGAAACCCAATTACTATCATGAACATGAGTACAATCAATTTCAAGCATGGAATTCATAAACTTGTAGTTTTAAAAATGGATTCTTTGAATCTGTGGGTGAAACAAACCCATAGATGAACACCTAACATACCTTGGAATGTTAATTCTTGAAGGTTCTTGTAGAAATTCTTTAGTTTGTTCTTGATTTCTTGAAGCTAGGGTTTTGCCCTTTGAGAGAGAATGCTTTTAATTTGGGAAAAAATGAGTGATTAATGATGTAACTAGGTTAATTAGGGGTAAATTTTGTGTTAAAGGCTGATTTGGGTCGTGGAAAAATACCCAATTACCCTTGGAAAAGATTTAAAAATCGTCACTGAAAATTCCCAATTCGGGCACTTGGCGCGATGTGCCATCATCGCGCCATGCTACTGGAATTCCACTAGAAACTATTTAAAAAGGATGTCTGGGAATTTGTCCTGTGACGTGACGCGGTACAATCGTAGAGCCCCACTAAAATTTGACAATTGTGAACTGGGACATTGGTGCGATACGCCATTATCGCGGAGCAACACCGGAATTTGACAATTGCCATTTGGCTGGCCTCCGCGACATGGTGAAGTGCCAGTTGGCATACTGCTTTAAAAAATATGCTATAACTCCTCACCCGAGTTATGTAAGCTCTAAACTGAAAAATACTGAGTATTTTAAAATTTTTATATAGGATTACTCATGTACTAATAGATAAAATGAGCTAAGAAAATTCAGGGTGTTATAATATCTCCCCCTTGGGAATATTCGTCCTTGAATGAGACTGATTAAGCTGAGGAATACTGATAAACTGAGTTTACACACTGAAAATACATATCTGATGCATGGAATACATGACTAAAACTAATGATAAGCTGAGTTTTCATACTGAACATGCATATCTGATGCATGAGTACATGGCTAAACTGATTCATGAATGCATGACTGAATATGCAACGGTAAAGAATACCAAGTTTATAACTGTAACTGAACATGGAATTGAGTAAATCTAAGGAAGATTGTTACCTTAAGATGAATTTGAATTTGCAGAGAAGAGGTGAAGATACTTGGTCCGCATATCTACTTATTCTTCCTAAGTAGCTCCCTCAACGGACTGATTCCGTCAAAGAATTGACCAAGGGAACTTCTTTGTTCCTCAGTCTGAGAATCTGATGATCGAGGATTTGAACTGGAACCTCTTTGAAAGAGAGATCATTCTGAATAGCTATGTCCTCTAAGGGAACTATGACTGCTAGGTGACCAATGTATCTCTTTAGCAAGGAGACATAGTACTGGGTGTACTAAAGCTAGATATGAAGGCAACTTAAGCTCGTAAGCTACATTTTTAAAATAGATGAATATTTTGTAAGGAACGACTTATCAAGGACTGAGCTTTCCCTTCTTGCCAAACCACTTCACTCCCTTCATGAGAGAGATTTTCATGAACTCAAAATCACCAATCTCAAACTCGAGATCCTTTCTCCTAACACTTACATATGATTTCTGTTAGCTTTGGGCTACCCTAAGCCTTTCTCTGATCAAATGAACCTTCTCTAAGGCATCAAACACTAAGTCAGGCCCTACTACTGCGGCCTCACCTACCTTGAACCAACCAATTGGATATCTACATATCCTACCATAAAGAGCCTTAAACAGAGACATCTGAATACTGGAATGATAGCTGTTATTATTTACGAATTCAATCAAAGGTAAATGGTTATCCCAACTATCTTTACAATCAACAACACAGGATCTTAACATATCTTCTAGAGTCTGAATGTTCCTTTCTTATTAACCATCTGCCTGAGGGTGAAAGGCTGTACTAAGATGAACTTGGGTACCAATACCCTTTTAGAATGTTTTCCAGAAGTAAGAGGTAAATTGGGTACCTCTATCTGAGATAATAGACATTGGGACTCCGTGTAACCTGACCAACTCTCTGATATAGAGTTTGGCGTAGTCCTTGGCTGAATAAGAAGTATGAACTGGTAAGAAATGAGCTGATTCAGTCATCCTGTCAAAAATGCCCAAATAGAATCATGCTGATGACGAGTACGAGGCAAACTCGTCACAAAGTCCATGTTTACTTTTTCCCATTTCCATGTGGGAATACTGAACTCCTGCATGGAGCCACTAAGCTTTTCGTCCTCAATCTTAGCCTACTGACACATAAAGCTCTTAGCTACAAACTCTGCAATATCTCCCTTCATCCCACTCCACCAATAGATCTCATGCAAATCATGGTACATCTTAGTGGCTCCTGGATAAATTAATTAATACGCACCATGCGCTTCTACAAAAATTTGTTGCCTCTAAACATCTACACCTGGAATGCATAGCCGACCCTGGCAACACAAAACACTATCTTTCCCTTAGGAGAAAACCTCTACTCTCTAATCTCTGACTGACTCTTTCAACTTAACAAGAATGGGATCTCTATCCTGCTTTTCCTTTACTTCGGAAACTAGATATAATTCTGAACTATTATGTACCCATACACTGCCCTCTGCTGAATCGACTAAGCAGACACCTAGTCAGGAAAGGTGATGAACTTCCTGAACTAACTTCTTCTTATCATTGTCAACATGAGTAACACTACCCATAGACAATCTACTGAGAGCATCATCCACTACATTGGCCTTGACCGGAAGGTACAGAACACTCATATCATAATCTTTTAGTAATTCTAACAATCTTCTCTAACGCAAATTCAAATCTATCTGAGAGAACACATACTATAAGCTTTTGTGATCTGTGAACACATCAACATGAACTCCATACAAATAATGCCTCCAAATCTTTAAGACAAACACTATTGCTGCTAACTCAAGATCATGGGTAGGGTAATTCTTCTTATGGGGCTTAAGCTATCTAGAGGCATAGGCTATGACCTCACTTCTCAGCATGAGGACACAACCCAAACCTACTCTGGATGCATCACAGTACACAACAAACCCATCTAAACCATCTGGTAGATCAAAATTGGGGTTGAGATGAGTCGAGTCTTCAACTCTTGAAAACTCTTCTCACAGGAATCTGACCACTGAAACTTGACTTTCTTCTGAGTTAATCTGTACATGGGGGATGCAATAGATGAAAACCCTTCAACAAACTGATGATAATAGCCAGCTAAGCCCAAGAAATTCCTGATATCTGAAGAAGAAATAGGTCTAGGCCAGTTTTAAACCTGCCTTGGTCTTTTGAGGATCGACTCTAATGCCATCAACAAAAATAATATGACCAAGGAATGCTATTGACCTTAGCAAAAATTAACACTTACTGAATTTAGAGAATAACTAATAAGTTCTGAGAGTCTAAAGTATGATTTTGAGTTGATCTGCATAATCATTCTCACTACGGGAATAGACAAGAATGTCATCAATAAAGACTATAACAAATATGTCTAAGTACTGGTTGAACACGCAATTCATTAAGTTTATGAAAGCTGCTGGGGCATTTGTAAGACCAAAGGACATGACTAGAAACTCAAAGTGACCATACCAGGTTTGGAAAGCTATTTTCAGAATGTCACATTCCCTGACTCTGAGCTGATGATAGCCTGATCTGAGGTCTATCTTAGAAAAGTAACTGACACCCTGAAGTTGGTCAAATAATTCATCTATTCTAGGAAGTGGGTATTTATTCTTCATTGTGACTTTATTCAACTGATGATAATCTATTCACATTCTAAGGGAACTGTCTTTCTTACGCATGAATAAGACTGGTGCGCCCTACGGGGAAATGCTGGGTCTGATGAATCCCTTATCTAGGAGATCCTTTAACCATTTTTTTAACTCTCTGAGTTCAGCCGGTGTCATTCTATATGGTGGAATAGATATAGGCTGAGTGTCTAGAAAAAGGTCTATCTGAAGTCGATTTCCCTTACGGGAGAAACTCTAGGAAGATCTTCGAGAAACATATCTGAGAATTCATTTACAACTAGAACTGATTCAAGACTAGGAGTTTCTGAACTAGAGTCTTTGACTCATACAAGATGATAGATACATCCCTTGGATATTATTTTTCTCGCTCTAAGGTATGAAATCAACTAAACCTTAAGCGTTGTAGTACTACCCCTCTATTCAAGAACTGGTTCATTTGGAAACTGAAAATGAACAATTCTATTTCTATAATTATCTGAGGCATAGCATGAATGAACCTAATCTATGCCAAGAATAACATCAAAATCTACCATCTCTAGCTTTACAAGGTCTGCTGAAGTAACTTTCCTAGATATCATAATCGGACAGTCTCTGTATACCCATCGGGCTATGATAGATTTATCCACTAGGGTAGAAACTGAGAAAGGCTCTGCTAGGATTTCTGTACTGACTCCAAAGTTAACGGCTATATAAGAAGTCATGAAAGATAAGGAGGCTCCTAGATCTAGCAAAGCATAAATATGTAAATGGAAGATCTGTAATGTACTAGTGACCATATTAGGAGAAATTTCCTGATCTTATCTGGACTGAATATCATAAAGCCTATTTACGCGTTGCCCTCTAGTAGCACTAGAGGTGGCACCCTGCTGATTCGATAACCGAACTGAGATGAAGAATGGTTATACTGACCCTAAGAACCTGACTGAGGACAATCTCTGACTCTGTGGCCTAGCTTGCCACACCCAAAACATACGTCACTGCCGGCTCTACAGACATCCTAATGGTTTCTGTCATATTTCTGACAAAGAGGACTTGTCTGAGCACTTATGACACTACCCTGAGATTTAGAGCCTGGTTCCCTATCTTTGTTACTATTTCTGAACTTAGGGACTGGAGCACTGGATGAGGAAAGAGATGGAACCAAAGATCTTGGATGAAACTGGGAACAGTTATTGCTCTCTGACTTAGACTGAGTAAAGTTAAAGCTACCTATTCTAGCTCTCTTATTCTCCCTCCCTCTTTCCTTATTATTAGCTTCTTCTATCTACTAAGCATGGACCATGATCCTGGATATGTCTATCTTTTTAATTAGCATTGATATTCTGCACTCCTTAACAACACTTTCTGACACCCTATGACACAAACTTGCTCATTCTGGACCTACTGTCTTCTACTACATGGGAAGCATACCTGGCTAACTGAGTAAACTTGAGGGAATACTCTTTCACACTCATACTTTCTTACCTGATATTGATAAAATCTAACACCTTGTCTTCTCTCAGCTCTAAAGGGGAAAATCTATCTAGAAAAGCAATAGCAAACTCTTCCCATTCTATGGGCTCTATCTCTGTGCCCCTGTCTACCTTCTACTGATTAAACCACGTATGATCTACGCCTTGTAGCTGATAGGCAACTAGCTCAGCACTCTCACTAGAATTCACCCCCATGATATTTGTGACTTTCTGAACCTGATCGAGGAACTCCTGTAGATCCTTTTCTGACTTAGATCCTGAGAATAGGGGAGAATTTATTTGGGTGAAGTCCCAAATCCTGGATGTAGCAGTATTGGACACTGGGTTAGCCTGAACAGCAGCTGGCCATTCATTTTAAGCTGCTATGGAATTAGCTAGAGTAGTGAATACAGCTCTGAATTTTGTATTAAAGATATGCTTGGCTAGGGGATCTGCCTGAACGAGCTGAGGTGCTGACTGATTTACTGTTCTTCTTCTGTTAGTCTTTTTGGGAGTTATGTTCTGTAAATAAAAGGAAGGAAAAAATTAGACTTGATCTCATGCTCACTCGCATGACATAAATACTGAAAGAAGGGAAATTTTTCTTGAAATATCTCGTAGCATCCTGCCCATAAGTGTGGCGTGATACATATCCATGCGCAATACTCTGCTTGATGCAAATTTTAGACTCCCTAGGACTCTATTAAACCTTAGGCTTTAATACTAAGTTTGTAATGCCCCGAGTCAGTATCCTGAATGCTATATGGTGCTTATGACCCCGAAGGACCATAGGCTAACCCATGACTGATATCTTTTGTGATTACTGAATAACAATACATTAATGATACAAAAAATAGGCTGAAATGCCATAAGGTTCAAAATTTGAAATACTGATAAAGAATATCAACTGTAATAATAATCTGCAAAACTAAATACTATCTACAAGTCTAGTCTGAAAAAGCATCTAGCTGAACTATTTGAAAGTGGAGTTGATGGGACATACCCCCAACTAACTCCGATTACTGAAATACTTAAGCTACTGAAAATACTGAAATAAAAACATATCTTCAATAAATGAAGACTCACTACTAAATTTGATATTGCTGGCTGGATCTGAATCTATCTATGCATGGTCGAGAACTTAAGCGTCTGAACCTATGATATAAGACGTCATAGAGAAAAAAAAGAGTATGTGTCAGTATATGGAATGTACTGGTATGCCAGATGAGGTAAGGCTAAATGCAAGGGTTCATATGCATGAATAATAAATGACTGAATGATATAGAGTAACTGAATATGAGAGTACATGGATAACTGAAACTGCTATAAATACTGAGTATGCAATACTATGCATATACGTGTATACTGTAACTGACATTTTACTGAAGCTGAGTTCTGAGTTTTGATAACTGAGTAACTGATATCTGAGATTACTGATAACTGAGTTACTAAAATTGATTAACTGTATCTGACAGTCCTGATTCTGTAGAACTGAACTGAGTTCTGTACTGAGACTAAAATCGAGACCATAGGAAGTAATCATCTAACTGACATGGCCCAAATAAAATAAATGGGGTCCAGCTTATAACCCCAGTTGGAAGGGTATTAGTACTGTGCCACGGGTAAAGACAAGCTGAAGAGTTACCCTTATCTGGCAAGTACTCTAATGAGAACGGTGGTACCCTCAACTGGCATATTAAAACACCTCACTAACCCTCAACTAGTAGGTTGATGTCTCAACCTACACTAGCTATGTAGTTCTGGAATACAATGACTGCTTCTAAGGATCACACCCTTTACTGACAGGTGAGCCCCCATCCTTAGGTTCACTCGGTGCTGAATCCTACTCCTATTTGAATAACACTGACTATTATACCAAACTAAACTATTATTGATCGTGTTAACTAACTGAGTTGGACTAATATTGAGTGTCTAAGTTCTGTAACTGATTGAGTACTACTGATCATGACACTAATTAGACTATTCTGTATCTACTGTAGCTCTAGGTAAACAATAGAGATTTTTTGGGTATTAGATCCCCCCCCAGGACTCGATAGCGTGAAAGTAAAGCATAGCATAATCTTAAAAAGCATAACAATGTCCACTTGTTCAAAATTCCTTCATAGAGACATTTTATCAAACACTTGCAGGGCATAAACCTGTACTTGATTGGGACCACATAATGACCTGTCATGATTCCACTATTTACTTCACATAGGCATTTTAGTAAACACTTGGGGAGCATGGATTATTCACATAATAATGGCCAACACATGAACATCATGAATACAATACTCAATTGCAAATTTAAGGATTTAGCATGCAATTCATATAATTCATCACATAAACTATTTTAATTTCATCGAAACTTATAATTAATCATTAATTGAAACCCAATTACTATCATGAACATGAGTACAATCAATTTCAAGCATGGAATTCGTAATTCTATAAACTTGTAGTTTTAAAAATGGATTCTTGGACTCTATGGATGAAAGGAACCCATAGATAAACACCTAACATACCTTGGAATGTTAATTCTTGAAGGCTTTTGTAGAAATTCTAGAGTTCATTCTTGATTTCTTAAAGCTAGGGTTTTGCCCTTTGAGAGAGAATGCTTTTAATTTGGGAAAAAATGAGTGAATAATGATGTAACTAGGTTAATTAGGGGTAAATTTTGTGTTAAAGGCTGATTTGGGTCATGGAAAACTACCCAATTACCCATGGAAAAGATTTAAAAATCATCACTGAAAATTCCCAATTTAGGCCCTTGGCGTGATGCGCCATCATCGCGCCATGCTACTGGAATTCCACTGGAAACTATTTAAAAAGGACGATCGGGAATTTGGCCTGCGACGCGACGTGGTACAATCGCGGAGTATCACTGGAATTTAACAATTGTGAACTAGGACATTGGTGTGAAGCGCCATTATCGGGAGCAATACTGGAATTTGACAATTGCCATTTGGCTGACCTCCGTGATGCGGTGAAGTGCCAGTTGGCACACTGCTCTACAAAATATGCTATAACTCATCACTTGAGTATCGGATTTGGGCAAATTTTATATCGTTGGAAAGCTGACTGAATTTTCTACGCAATGGTAAGCTCTAAACTTAAAAATACTGAGTATTTTAAAATTTTTATACAGGATTACTAATGTACTGAGAGCTAAAATGAGTTATGGAAATACGGGGTATTACAATTAATATAAAGCATGAATAATCAATTAAAAACATGGGCAAGTAAGTAAATCAGTATCTGCTGAAACCCCTCAACCATATTTTAAAACACACAATTAAATCACATAAAAATTTATTTAATTCATGCCACAATGTAAAATTCAAGTTTAGGGAAGAGAACATGCCTGAAATACACAGAAATTTGAAGTCAATGTGAAGTTTGTAGCCTAGATAATGAATGCATTGTGAAACCCACGAATGTTCTTAGATTTTGATTTTTTAAGAAAGAATGGATGATTTTGATCTTTGAAAACTGAAGAAAAAAAACTTATTTTATGTTTAAAGTTCGTATATGGGGTAAAATGACCAAAAGCCCCTCAACCCAAATGAAAAAAAAAACAAAATTGGATGAAATTAACATATTGGAGTGGCACGGCAATATTCGGAGGTTAGCCTCCATAGCACGTCAATATCACAGAGGCTAACATCTGAGACATAGCCTTATCATAAATCCTCACTGTCCCAGGGTCCCAAAATGACCCCGACCTTCTAAAAAATCCAAAACTCTTCTCAAATACCCTTTTAACATTGCTAAACATAATTCAAGTAAAAATTTGACGTTACGCATGGGGGAAGGTAAAAAATAAAATGATCAAATTTTAAGGGGTCTTAAACATTCATCTATCTACACTGTTTGACATGTTTAAATTTAAGATCCTCATTCATTTATAATTCTAAGAACCACTTATATAAAAAATACTATTGATCGTCATTTGATATTAATTTCAATACAACTTAACTTATTGAGATCTCTTTATTTTTTGTTATCATTTTCAGGTACCTAAATTTTTGCCAAGGTTTTATGAAGTGTTATGTTATGATGCTTATTTAAAAGACTTTCCTCATGATTATGATCATACTGATCATTTGCTCCTCACCTTCTTCAAGGATTTCTATGGTTGAAATCAGTTGGTCTATCACGTTTCAGGTGTGCCATAAAGTATGACCTTCACAAACTTTATATTGGAGCATTTACAACCGAATTATAAAATAGGATCAACAAATAATGGCAATTTGCAACATTTTTACAAATCATGAATTATTTGTTGAACTTTAAGTTCATTATTTTTATGAGGATCTCGATAATTCATCTTTTACACATCATTCAACTAGTAATCATCCCTCTAATGTTAGAAAATCTAATATTCACTCGAACCTTATTTGGACATCCATCTTTGTGCATGGTAAAGCAATTAAACAAGTACTATACATTTAAATTTTTAAATGAAATTATTTGATTTTTGACCTTGAGCCAACAATATAGAAGAATCTTATTGACTTGATGCATACAAGTGTTGCTACATTTAAATGATGCATCTCATACAAATTTTCTTTTGAGAGATTTGTTCTTATAACTAATGATTTAGTTATATTTGGAGGAGTATAATTTTGTATAAATCAACCATTATTATAAATAATTTTTATATTTTAGACCCATGCTTTTAATTCAAAAAATTTAAGCAAAGAATCTTGCAAAAATTAAATTACAAGTTTATAGTAATACACCCACGACCAACCATAAATGCATCTATTAAATATATAATAGTAAATGGTCCACATGGTAGGTAAACGAACCCATATTCACCTTTCAAAACATTTTAAAATTTAGAAAATTCAATCCTAAACTTAGCTGATATAATAACTAATTTATCGAGAGAAAAAATAATGCATGAGAATTTTTGAAGAAATTTTTATTTCTTCAATATATAACCATGTGAATCTCAATTATTTTTGCATCACATTTGAACCAGGATGGCTAACCGATCATGACAACTTATAAATTTTCTACAAACTTTTATAGAAAGGCATAAATACCCCCCTAAAGAACTTTCAAGTGAATTTTATACCCCCAAATATGCTGACGTGGAAAGAATTGTAAAATGGACGAGTTAAGGCAAAGAAAAAATGGGGCCTAGTTCTTATTTCCAGCCACCACCTCCATCTACCTCACACCCCACCACCCTCTCTCTTCTCACAATCTCCAATCAAATATATACTAAAATACTTATTCACCCCCAATCAAATACATATCAAAATATATTTTCAAACAATTTGGTAAGTACAAACTACTTTCCAAATATTTTTGAATTTCACAAATGGGATTCTTTGAATACATATATTAAAATATTTTCTTCAAGTAATTTGGTGAATACATATCAAATTTGACATTTTCTGAATCACCAAATTGCTTGTAAAAATCATCCACAAAAATTAAACCGAACAAATATTTTTTCAAAAATGACAACCACTCCAAATTTGACAAAAAAGTTTCCCTTTTTCTCTATCTCTAATTCCTTTTATCCTCAAATTTAAACACAAAATATTTTGCATTATTGTAGTTTGTAAGGAATTAAATTCCAATGATTTGAGTGTAGAATCAAATTAATGAAGCTCTAAAATAGTGATTACGAATTCTAGGGGTGGGGAGGGGGAATGGGATTTTTCAAATGAAGAAAAAAAGGGATGGGATGGAGTTGAAAAGAAGATTTGGGGTTTTGAGGGGTGTTGAGGGAGGTGGGAGAGCCAAGGGAGTGCCAGATTGGGGCGGAAGGGAGGGGCTGTAGAGAAGAAAAAATAATGGTAGATCTTTTTTTATAATATACATATATATATATATGTTTTTCTAAAATTATTTATGTGGATCAAGCATGGCGTGTGTGTACTGCACTCTCCGCAGTGAGAGTGGTACAACAGAGGTCAATGTTAAGATCCTGCCTAGATTATTGTTACTTACTCCAAAAGAGGAGTAGTGACTAGGAAAAGATAATGACAATAGTAATTTGTAGTTTAGCTATCGATCCATGCTACTAGGTATTATCTATGTAAGATGGTTAGATTTTATCTAATAACTAGAGACTCAAAAGGTAATAGTTAACTGAAATCAAGATAAGGGTTAGTAATGCAGCATCTGGAAACTCAAATGGTAAAGGGTGAAATCTGTCTACTCATCTAAAAGACTGTAGATGGTACATAACTTACCGGTTCTACATGCAAAGTATCGGGTTGGTTCAACAAAGAGCGATACTCCTATGGAGTTAAGAAGTCAGGGGGAACACAATCCTAGTGTTCACCAATATTGATCACAACCGAAGTTGATATTTTCTCTTTGTTTGATATTGTCATTCAAATCCATACATTTACTTTTCCAGTTCTTGCCCATTGATTACAATATCTGAAATCCATGAGTCCACATATTACCTTGGGATTTGAACCCAACCTATATTGGGTTACTATATTTGAGAGTGACTATATCATCTTCTGTGAAAAGGTGTAGCTTGGACGTTACCAATAACCAATGATCGGTGATAGGCCAAAAAACCGACCAACATTGCCCAATATTTATTGTAATCTAAACAAAGAGTCTACCAAAGATGAATATGAATAAAGCGTCGAGACATGCCCCCGACTATAGAAAAAAACAAGTCTAAATTGTCTGAGACACAAGAGACCAAGACATGAAATAAAGACTTCCAAAGTATGGAAGCTCACCACTTCTATGTCAACTCACAAACCAATCCAGGATCCTAATCACTGAGCAAAAGGAGTAGAAGTATGGCCAGTTCCTATATCACATGGGGATACAGTGTCCAAAGATAGTTAGCGGGGTGAACACTAACATGTAATTCAGGGATAAGTATAACATAATTCCATGATCAATAATTTCAAATCATTCAAATCCAATGCATATAATTAATGCATACACATATATACACATATGTATCACATGCCGTGATAGGGATAAAGGCATACTTTGCACTTTAAAACTTTAGCCTGGATGGTGTAGCTCAATCATCATAACATACAAAGATACCCACGGGCTACATGGGTCTAGCTCTCCCAAAGCTGGTAGGGCCTCAGTATGTGTGGCCGCATGAGCCAGAGGGTATACATATGCACTATAGGGGACTCAAACCTCCTAACATATTAAGGTGACACGAGCACCAAATTATATAATAATATTTTGGGGAATCAAACCTCCCAATCATATGATAATACTAATAATAAGGGGATTCGAACCTCCCAGTCATATAGACCCCCACATCAGCAATCACATTTTTTAGATTGGGTCCCTCAAGACCACCACTTTCACGACCCAACTACACAATCCTTATTAAAGCCCAATTAAAAATATTTATCACACATTTCCATTTCATTGAGTCAAGATTTACATTAAGTCATACATTATTGGTATCATCGTGCCATCTATACTTGTAAGGTAACAACAATATGCCAAAACGATTACATCACTTGGGGGAATTTACAACCCCCTTGGATCAATTATGCAATAGATTGTGAAAACACAAAACCTATAAGATTCAATTCAAAATCATATTGCAATAGTTCAAGGATAATTCAATTCCTACATTTTTCATAATTAAAACTAATTTTACAGTATGGGGTTGAGGTCATAACCACTTCAAAAGTCACAAGTTTGGGTAAAATCATAATTCCCTAATTCATTCACCATACCCATGCACACACAAGTTCAAAACCATTATTAAAGCATGATTAACATATGTAAACTATGAGAAATATTGTTCAATCCATAAGCAATCAAAACCCTCAACCCCTTTTCCAAAACCAACATAAATATCTCATGAACAATAATTAAAACACATGATTTTAACAAATTAGCAATGAAGGAAGATTAAAATGCCTGAAATACCAAGTTTCACAAAAGGAATTCAACCCTTAAGCCCTTGGATGGCCTGCTTCTTAGACACCCTAAGTATGGATGCTTGAGAGAATTTGAGAGAACTCTTGAAGTGTTTGAGTACATTAAGGATAAATTATAACCCCCTTAAGTTCTTTATGGATGTGGGGTTTTAATTGGGCAAGAAGGGAATTGTACAAAGTGCCCTTAAGTTAAAAACTGATATTTAGTCGTCAGTGACTGCGGGTCACGAAATGACTCGTATATACTCATTACGACTCGTCACCATGAGTCATAACCAAGATAGTTCCCAGAACACCGACATACTATTGACCTTATAACTCAATTGGTACCACTCCTAATAGGACCCTACGACTCATAGGGTCCAGTCGTAGTCAACACAGAACCCATTTGGGTAAATACTAGACACCCTACAATTTGTACCCAATGAATCGTAATAAGTCCTTAGGACTCATAGTGGGCCACTCATACTCAAAGTAGAACTTAGGTACTTACTTTCTCATTTAGTTATGATTGGGTCCCTAGGACCCGTCAAGACTCCCTATGACTCATATCCCTAAGTTGTACTCATGATAGCAGCTCAAGCACCATTCACTAAAAACTTACAACTAGGGTCACATGATCCGTAAAGACACCCTATGACTTATAGATGTATGTCGTATTCAAGACAATAAGGATAAAATTTCAAAAAACTTTCAAGGACTAAAAACCCGAGGCATTACAAACCTAATTTTTGGTGATTTGTGTAAAATATTTATTTCTATGTAATTTGATAATTTTACCTCTCTCTGTGGTTGCATTGGGATATTTATAAGGTGTGGGGATGATTCACATAGTTTCTAATGTATTCCAATGTGATTTATGTGAGATTGTGGTTTTTATTAGTCTTAAAGGCTTATTAGATAACTTTAGCCAACATTTTCTATTTATGCATCGAATGATAAACGAATTGTACCAGTAGATCCTAAACATCAATTTTAGGTTGGTAACATAGTTGGTGTGATTTTACGACTTTAATATCTCATTTTGATCCTCGATTTGGAAAGTTAAGAAATTGTATTTTAGGGGTCAATTTTGTAAAAATGATATTTTTTTCCGAAATCTGATATCTCCATTGAGTCTAGAGCGACAAATTTAGTGGTAATCATAGTTCATTTGTGTACTCGAGATTCTAGATAAATCTCAAGGGGTCAGCAGGGACTTAGAATTCTCCATATCTCCAGTTGGTACACCACTTAATTGGTTCACTTACTTAAGCAAAACTTTGGTCCGCTTAAACGACTTGGCCTGCCAGCCAAAGTGTCGCTTACGCAACATTGGGCTCACTTAAGTAATTATCGCTTAAGCGATGGCCTGGTCGCTTAAGCAACACTGGCATGCCAGATATTTATCGCTTAAGCAACAACCAAGTCGCTTATGTGATGAGGAATGCTTCACTTAAGCGATGCCTGGTCACTTAAGTAATGATCTCTTTGGCGACTTGGTAGTCGCTTCAGTGAAGCTTAGGTGGATTGAATCCCCATTTTTGAGATTCTTTCATAATTTTTTAGACTTAGAGCTTGGAGTTTGAGTTGTTGGGCATTTTCTTTAATTTTTAAGCTTGGGTAAGCACCCAATAGCTATTTCAATTATTTTCCTTTAATTTTATCATTTAAATCTTGTTTAAACTTGGATTTAAAGGTGAAGTTTGGGGATTTTGGCCCGGAAGACCCAAATTAGCATTTCTTTGATTAAAACCCCAATTTCAACCCATTTTTACTTGATTTTTCTCCTATGAGTTCCTTTAATAATGGGAAATATCTTTTTGGACAAAATTTTCAATTTTACCTTTCTTTGTTAAAAACCCATTTCGAGATTCATTTTGATCCTGATTCGCAAGTGGGTAATATGAATATCATTAGCTTTCTTTTGATGCTTAGATTCTATATTTGTGTGTGATAACTGATTTTGGGTCTATGCATGTGGTGAAATCTTGGTGTTAAAGTCTTATTGTATCAATATTTATATTTGAGGTAGGTTATTACTTAATGTTCTTTAGACTGGGTTGGGTCGTAATAATAATGTAAAAGCATGCTATGGGTATAGGGTTGTATCATGAAAAATGTGTTTAGGTGATTTATATGCCCATGTGGAGGCCTATGTAGATAATATTTGGTAGTTTTGAGATATTATTTGCTATGTGTGATCGTATGGGTTCTTATATAATGTTGTTGGTATGGTATTGATGTATGTATGCTTGATTGTACTCTTTTTGGTGAGAAAAATCCTAGATGTTGGGATTTATGCTCTATCAATGACATTTTATTTTATGTTTCACTTGATGGTTTATGGATTATGTTACATCATAGATGGTTGGTTGATTGAGTGGATTTTTTGCTCACATGGTTGGTATATTGTTTATGAGAATTACATTCTCATATTATATCCATTCATGAAATATTGATATCACCATGGAAATAATGGAAATACTGACTTATTTTGACATAAAATATGACATATTTAAAAACCCTCTACTAATGTATGTGCTGAAGAGACTTTACAAATATTGGTTGTATATGGGTAAATAAATCTCCCATGGGTCCTACCTTGGTAGCACAACTCAGTAGGTGTACACGTAGGTTGTGCGACGACCTCATGTATCATCACCATCATCATCTTCATTGCATTCCATTTATATTATGCTTACTCTGTATTGTGTTTTTGTTCTTGATGCAATATTTGTCTATTTGTATTCCATTCCCCTAGTTCTACTTAGTGTACATTTATATTTTTGTTTTTTTTGTATTTGTATTCTTATATGTGTATGTATTAGAATTATTAGTGGAGACGATATGGGCTATTATTTGGGATAACTTTTTATTGCAGGTGATGTGCCCATAGTATGTGTTTATATACTTTATTTTCTACTTTACTCAGTCAGCCTATGATACCTACTGAGTCTAAGTAGATCGTAGTCATCACTACTATGCCCTTTTAGTGCAGATCTAGGTACGAGTGCACCGCACAAATAGCTAACTCAAGCCGCACAAATAGCTAACTCAAGCGACATTTGGAGTATATTTGAGATAGAAGACGTCTTATGCTTTAGGAGTTGGCCTACTGCCTCTTTCTATCTATTTTCATGTCTTATTTATTAATCTAACACAAATTTTGATCCTCTTGGACTATTATTATATCTTTGACATTCGAGATTTATTTAGTAGTTCTTATACTTTGACACCAGGTTTTGGGATTTGGTTTGGTATCTTGATTGTATTTTTTTCTATTATCATGTTTGTGTGGTTCGATTTTGCTCTAGAAGCCTTATTTTTAGTATTGATTTCCTATTTAATATCAGTTTGGGTGATAGTCCTACTTTTCAAGGCTTGCCGCGACAAGTGTTATCATGACCCTTGGTGTTTTAGGGTCATGATAAATTGGTATTAGAGCAGCTATATTTCCATTGGTCTCATCAGTGTAAGAACAAGGTGTCAAGTAGAGTCTCGTAGATCGGTATGTAGATGTTGTATCTATCTTTGAGAGGCTATGGTATACCTTTAGAAAGCTTTCTTATTTTTTTTGTTATCGTGTGAATTCTATCATACCTTGTGTTCTAAGTCGTATTTCACTTTTTTTATGCAGATAGTGAGAACTATCTTATAAGGATACAGATGTGGATCCATTATCTGGGGAGAGAGCCTAGTCTAGAGGGCGAGCTATGAGTCGTGGCAGGCTTGAGGTAGGAGACAAGAAAGAGGATCTTCCCCATCCAGAGATGCACTAGGGGACTCTTGTCTGAACCTCCAGTTGAGCATGTCGGAGTTATAGGGCCTATTACGACCCATATAGTTCTTTTACTGTAGTCTATTAGGGATTGTTGATTCAATTATTAACCTATTTGGAGGATGCTCTTGTAAGTGCACCTGGTGTTCCTCCAGCTCTAAGTATGGTACCTTCGTCCATGATAGAGTCTTCTTGTGGTGTTCCTCTAGCCTTGAGTATGGGCCCTTCTGTTGTACCGATATCTTCTTATGGTACTCCATAGACTCCAAGTATTGTTCCTCTCTCAGTGTCTGTATTTGAGTATGGTATTATGAGATCTGGAGTGCAACCTTCTTCTATGTTGCCTCCTCAGGTGGGTTCTCATCCAACTAGATTAACTATGTCTCCTATTATTGCAAGTATAGTTATTTCTTCTGAGGATCAGAAAAGGTTTTAGAGATTCACTCATTTGGGTTCTCTTAGGTTCAATGGTGCTGTAGATGAGGATATCTATGAGTTCTTGATTGATTTTCATGAAAAGTTTTATAACCTTGGTTCGATGAGTCGAATGGGGTTGCGTATACTACTTATCAGTTGAGATATGCAACAGAGATTAGTGGAGGTCACTTGTTGGTTGCCGACCTCTTGGTTCACCAAAAGTGACTTGGGACCAGTTTATAGAGGCATTTTTGGATAAGTTTGTGCCTTTTAGTTTGAGGGATCAGATGAGAGACGACTTTGATCACTTAGAGTAGGGATCCATGACTGTATCAAGTATTAGGGACTTTTCCATGCCTTGTCTAGATATTCTTATGTTAGTATTGCCACCGAGTCTGAGAAGAATCAAAAGTTTGTGAAGGGGTTGGATTTTTCTCTTCAGCTTTCTACAACTTACATGGTAATGCATACGGAGCCATTTCAGAGTACCATAGATTATGCAAAGATGACTGGGTCTATTATTCGAGCATCTTTAGGAGGTGCTAAGAGGGTGCTCCATCATGGAAAGTTTGAAGATACATTTCTTGAGGTCGAGATTCTAGAGGTTTCCTTGGGTATCATAGTAGACCAATCCAGGAAGCCTTCTAGATTTTAGGCAGAGGATCTTCTGGTTTAGCAACTTTGGGTGGTTATCCTAAATCAGTCGTACCTCCTTCTACTAAGTCGATCCATAGGGTTAGCTTTGTGTGTGATGAGGCTGGCCATGTGGCTAAGGACTCCCCACAGAGTTTTCAGAGCTACTCCTATATCGGCTGTGAGTGGCAGAGGTTATACGAAAGGTGCGAGAGGATAAGGTAATGGTGCTCGTAGTGGTGGTTACGAGACTACCCAATCAGGTGGTAGACGTGGTCAATGCTATGCTATACCTACTAAGCCAGAGGTAGAGGCCTCTAATGCTGTCATTATAGGTATCGTCTCTATTTGTTCAGATCTACATCTCTGTTATTTGATCTGGGAATGATTTTCTCCTATGTGTTTGCATATTTTGCTTTGGATTTTGATTCTGCTTGTGAGCCTCTTGATGTTCCTATCCATGTATCCATACCCTTAGGAGATTCTTTAGTGGTGGATCGGATATACCGATCTTGTGTTGTGACCTTTGTTGTGCGTGAGACTCGGGTAGATTTGATTATCCTTGAAATGACAGATTTTGATGTCATCTTGGGTATAGATAGGTTAGCTCCTTATCATGTTGTCCTAGATTGTTACGCTAAGACCATTACTTTTGCTTCGCTGGGTCTGCCAAGGATAGCTTGGAAGGGTGTTCTTTATTTGGGTCCCAGGAGAGTCATATCTTTTGACATGGCCTGACTATGAGCATTGTCGTAATGGGCATCCCAAGCACAACCAAGACCAGGGATCGCCCCCGGTTACCTAACCCAACAACCTATATCCAGCCTTAGGTGGGATGAAGTTTAAACATATAACAAGATAGCGTTATTGTTCTCATTAAGACTCTGGGATAGGGTCACAACCGTGACCGACCCATCCAAGTCCAACTGTACCCCACCAACTGCCCAACCATACCAAACCAAACCATAGCCCATAACCAAAGAGAATACCAAAACATAATATGATTAATCCCAAAATGTAATATGATAGAACAGTGAGAAATCGTCTCCAATGATGCCAGCCTCCCAGCTTATTCCAATGCCAAGGCCGACACCAATATCGATCCCGCCCATACCAACCCCAAGAAGTACCACAAAGCCTCTATCCAAAAGAGTAAACAAATCTAGTTGGGATATTCCCCCATCCATGGCCAAAGCCAATATCCAAAATAAAAGAAAAGTGTCTAAAGAAATCAATAACATAAAATGATGTCTTCCGAAAGGATGGAAGCTCACCACTTTAATCCAAGTGCTAATACAGAATCTGTATGCTAAAAAAGAGGAGTAGAATGGCCGGTTCCTGCATAGCGTGGGTATACAACCGCCAGTAGACGGGGTTAGTGAGTGACTGCTAGCATGAATCTCAGGATAAGGATAAAATAATGCCAATTATAAAACCAAGTAAAACCATCCATAATGCATACAACCATACAAATATAAGCATCGGGAAAGGGAATCGGGTTTAGAATGCATTTAAAACCTTTATACCTAGGCTGCGTAGCTTTGGCGTCCTAACCACCCACGGGCCATATGAGTTCAACTCCCCTGGCTGAAAGGGTCCTAGTGCGTATAGCTGTACAACCAGGCAATATCCCATGGGATGACAAGAACATCCCCTAATATAAACTGTGACACACGCACACGGTCATCAAGACCCCTCATATTGGAAAATATGAGTTGCCGGTTTTGGTCCCCTCCGAGACCGCTACCTTCCACGACTTTGCTACACACCCTCCGTTGATGCCCAATTAAAATTGGTTTCCAAATAACCAAACTATTATCCATTTATTAACCACGGCATATATTAGTGGTATCATCATACCACCCTTTAATTGCAAGTAATATCCATAAAAAAACTATTTAGGTTAAGGGGACCTTAGGTGCCCTTCCAATAACCATACTAAATCCACTTGGGAGACTTTTATGTTCTCCACAAATATAAGAAATTAGTCTTTAGATTTTTTAAACCATTTAAACCATGTATTAATCCTTTATCAAGTTTAAAACATGTAAAGGTTCGATTAAAAGAAGTCAATGCAATGAACATATCTTTATAAGCATTTTATCAAACACTTTGGGGGCATAATATAACCAAAACCAATTCCAAAGACCATTAAATCATTACCATGTAATCCAATTGTCCAAATCCACCATTGATGCATATAAAAGCATAAGTAAAACCATAGGAAACCATAACCAATCATTTAATATCAAAACCCCCAAATAATAGTTGAAAACCATAATCATGAAATAGTAAAACCATGAAGTCAATCATATAAACCATGCCTTTAGTTGAAAATACAATGAGGGAAGAGAATCATGTCTTATACTAAAGAATTGATGGAAGAAAATCACCAAGAAAAACCCCAAAGCAATCCGCGAGATGAAACCCTTGCTTTCTTGCCCCAAAAGCTTTTAAGAGAATTATGGAGTGTTTCAGAATTGTTTCTAAGTGTCAATGAATAGAATAATAGGGTAAATAGACTCCAAAGTGTATTAGAAGTTGTGGGTCCTAATTAAGGTAAGTAGGGAAATGTCCAGTATACCCCCACTCAAATCCCTTAAAACCCATCACAGGGATACGACTTACCTATACGAGTCGTACCCTTCTATAAATTGGTACCCATCACCCGTATCCAAGCCTCACGCCTTTGGATCAGACACTATCCAGTATACAACTCATCCAACCAAGTCATAACCATAGTATATAATCTATATTCATAATCCAATCCCTGGCATAATGAAATACATTGAGGATTAAACACTACCCACCATATGAGTCCTTGATACGACTCGTACCAATACTTACAACTCATACCCCTAAGTCGAACCCATTCTAGTAACCAAAACCATCCTCAAGCTCTAACCACCCAATAGGAGATCTACACCTCCTACCATATAATACCTCAAAAAGAGCCATACCAATGCTCAAATGATAGCTATTGTTGTAAGAAAACTCCACCAAAGGTAGATGCTCAACCCAATTGCCACCATAGTCAATCACACAGGCCTGAAGCATATCCTCTAATATTTGAATAGTTCTCTTTGCTTGCCCATCCAACTGTGGATGAAAAGCAGTACTCAGACTAACCTTATTCCCAATCATTTCTAGAAAGACCGCTACAAATAAAACGTAAACTACGTACCACGATCAGATATAATCAAAATAGGAACCCCATGCAACTTCATAATCTTCTGAAGATACAACCTCGTATAATCCTCCTTCAAAAAGGTAGTCCGCACTGGCAAGAAATGTATAGACTTGGTCATCCTATCCATGATGACCCAAATCAAATCACACTAACTCCGAGACCGAGAAAGACCAGTAACAAAGTCTATGTTGATCAGTTCCCACTTCCATTTGGATAAATCAATTTCTTGATACAATCCTCCTGGCCTCATGTGCTCAACCTTAACCTGTTGACACACCGTACACTTGGCCATGAAATCAACCACATCTATCTTTATTGCATTCCACTAATAGATCTCCTTGAGATCATGATACATCTTAGTCGAGCCGGGATGAACAACATAGCGCGACTCATGCGTCTCAGCCAAAACCCTTTGTCGTAACTTGTAAACATCAGGAACACACAACCTCCCTTGGTACCATAAAGTAACATCACCACTGATCTCAAACACCAGTAACTTTTGCCCACCAACATCACCCTTGATTCTCATCAAGACAGGATCTAACACTTGATTTTCTTTAATCTCCATACCAAGATACAATCGAACCACTTCCTACACCATCACATCACCATCTTTATAGTCCAAGATATGAACTCTAAGATGAGCAAAGCGGTGAATATCCTTCACCAATTCCTGCTTGCCTTCCTTCATATGAGCCAAACTCCTCATAGATAACCTGCTAATATCATCAGTAACCATATTAGCCTTACCTGCGTAGTAGTAAAGACTCATATCATAATCCTTTAGAAGATCAAGCCACTTTCTCTGCCTGAAATTAAGCTCTTTCTAAGTGATCACATACTGGAGACTCTTGTGATTAGAAAAGATATCCACATGAACACCATACAAATAATGCCACCATATTTTCAAAGCAAACACAACCACTAACTACTCCAAATCATGAGTAGGATAATTCCTCTTATGTACCGTTAACTGCCTGGAAGCATAGACAATCACCTTTCTATGCTGCTTTAAAACACAACCAATCCCTATTTGAGATACATCACAATAAACCACAAACTCATCATTGCCTTTCGGCAAAGTCAGGAATAAAGTCGAAGTCATCTTATCCTTCAAATTCTCAATACTCCCTTTACAAGCATCCAACCAAGAAAACTTAACCTTCTTCTGAGTCAACTTAGTCAAAGAAGAAGGTATTGAAGAAAATCTTTCCACAAACCATCTATAATACCTGGCTAAACCCAAGAAGCTTCAAATATCGGATGGAGTCGTAGGCCTCTGACACCTCTTTACCACAACAACCTTTTATGGATCCACCATGATCCCTTCACTAGAAATAATATGACCCAAGAAAGTCATAGTATTCAACCAAAACTCACACTTAGAGAACTTGGCATACAACTATTGTTCCTTTAAGGTCTGCAACACCACACGAAGGTGATTAACATGATCCATCTCACTTTTTGAATAAACCAAAATGTCATCAATAAATACAATGATGAAGAGATCTAAACACTGTCTGAATACCCTCTTCATCGTGTCTATAAATATTGCCAGAGCATTAGTAAATCCAAATGATATCACTAAGAACTCAAAATGCCCATACAGAGTATGAAAAGCTGTCTTAGGGATATTCACCTCCCCAATCTTAAGTGATGGTACCCAGACTGAAGATCTATCCTACAAAAGAACTTGGCACCCTGCAACTAGTTAAACAAACTATCTATCCTCGGGAGATGATACATCTTCTTAATTGTCACCTTGTTCAACTGCTTGTAGTCAATGCACATCCTAAGAGAACCATCCTTCTTGTATACAAACAACATCGGTGTACCCCATAGAGAAATACTAGGACGAATAAACCCCTTATCCAGAAGATTCTTAAGTTGCTCCTTGAGTTCTCTCAACTCATTTAGAGCCATTATATACGGAGGAATAGATATTGGATGAGTTTTTGGAAGCAAATCATTACCAAACTCTATTTCCCTATCTGGAGGAACACTAGGAAGATCATCTGGAAAAACCTCTGGAAACTCATTACACACAGGGATCGAAAACAAAAAAGGACCTTCCAAGTTAGAATCTTTAACTAGGACCAAGTGATAAAGATAACCCTTAGAGATTAACCTCCGAGCTCTAAGATAATAAATAAACCTACCTCTAGGAGCTAAGGAACTACCTTCCCATTCTATAAATAGTTCACCAGGGAACTTAAATATAACACTATGGATTCGACAATCTACGGATACATAACAAGAATTCAATTAATCCATACCCAAAATTATATCAAAATCTACCATATTCAACTCAAATAGATCCGCGATGGTCTTCTACCAACAGATACCACACACCACTATAGACTCTCCTAGCGATAACTGAGTCACCTATTGGGGTAGAAATAAAAAAAGGATCTGAGATAACTTTCGGATTAAAACCAAAAGACACAGCCATATATAGAGTCATATAAGAAAGAGTGGAGTCTAGATCAAGCAAACAATATACATCATAAGAGAAAAGCTATAACATACCAGTAACAACATTAGGTAATGCCTCAAAAACTTATCGGGATGCTAAAGTATACAACCTGTTCCGACCAACACTAGAACCAGGAGCAGTAACAATAGAAGATACCACCCCACCAGGTGTAGGAATAGAAGATGAAGCCACAGGAATCTTATTCACCCCCGTAGCAACCTAATTGACCTGACAATCCCTAAGCAGAAGGCCTACCTTGACATACTTAAAGCATTTGTCCTTTCATTCCTCGCAATAACCCTGATGAAGATGCCCACAGAATTGACAAAGAGGACACGAAGAAAGTGACTGACCTTCGCTTGCCTGAGATTGGGCAACCTGTGCTTGAGAATTATTACCACCTTGATGATGCCTGTCTTCGGACTGGTAAGGAGCACTAATAGAAAAGGCACCAGAACTCTCCTACTTCTTTTTTTGCCACTTTCCACCATCTCTACCACCCTAACACTGAGCATCTTCCTGACTAAAAAAACTCGATCCTCTTTTCCTACCTATCCCCAAACTCTGCATGCTTTCTCTTCTCATCCTCAACCCGCTGCATATAAATAGTTAATCTCATGATATCTATATCTTTAATAAGCAAGGAAGTTTTGCTCTCCAAAATCAAATCTCTATTAAACCTAGAATCGAACTTCATCATTTTCGACCTCATATCAGCCACCAAATTAGGTGCATACCTTGATAACTAATGGACCTTCAAAGCATATTCCTTTACTAACATCCTCCCCTACCTGAGGTTCACAATCTCCTCCATCTTAGCTTTCCTCAACTCTTGAGAAAAGAATTGATCCTAGAAGGCATTAAAAAGGTCTCTCATAATCCTTCCTCTTCCATATCACCTCTATCCTTATCCCACTCCTCATACTAAAGATAGGAAATATCTTTGAGCTGATAAGCTATAATGTTAACCCCTTCTACATTAGTAGCTTGCATCACCCAAAAGATCTTTTCTATCTCATCCAAGAAATCCTGTGGATCCTCGTCTACCTTTACCCCAGTAAAAGTTAGAGGACCCATCTTCATAAATTAACTAACCCATGTGGCCTCAGCAGACAAAGTACCAGCTACACCCTGCTAAGCCTGAGCAATAAGCAATTAGGCAATAATATGGATAGACTGATAAAATTCCACTTTTTTCACATTGCCCTGAGGGACCTGAGGAGAACTAGAAAAAATAGAAGGAACTTAAGCACCATCAGGAATAGGACCATGAGATTAAAGATGTACACCAAAGTAGGATGTAGCCCTTTAGCATTATCCTCAGATAGGATAGAAGAATTTTCTCATGTTCCAAATTGAGGATACATGATCTGAAAGATGAATAAGCAAGGATGAGAGGAGATTTTAGGATCAAGAGCTTAAGATTAAAGATAAAATACATAGAGACATTCCTAAATATTTTGCAGTCTCTCTGTTATGAGTGTGGCGCACTTTACACCCCTAAAAAAGACTCTACTCGACACGACTTTATAGACTTCCCAGTTAACCATGAGCCTAGGCTCTAACACCAACTTGACATGATCCAACCCCGAGGACCACCCTTGTTACCCAACCTAACCACCTATATCCAGGCTTAGGTGGGCTAAAGTTCGAACATATAACAAGATAACATTATTGTTCATATTAAAACTCTGGGATAGGGTCAAAACCATGACCGACCCAATCAAGTCCAACCATACCCCACTAACCTCCCAACCACACCAAACCAAACCAAACCATAGGCCATAAACTAGCCTATAACCAAAGAGAATACCAAAATATACTATGATTAATTCAAAAATGTAATACAATGGAAAGTGAGAAATCATGTCCGATGATGCAAACCTCCCAGCTTATTCTAATGCCAAGGCCAACACCAATACCGATATCGCTCAAACCAACCCCCAGAAGTACCATAAAGTCTCTATCCAAAAGAATAAATAAATTTGGTTGGGTCATGCCCCAACCATGGCTAAAACTAATATCCAAATTAAAAGAATAGTGTCTAAGGAAATCAATAACATGAAATGGTATCTTCCGAAAGGATGAAAGCTTACTACTTTAATCCAAATGCTGATACTAAATCTGCATGCTTAATAGGAAGATTAAAAAGGCCGATTCCTGTATAGTGTAGGTATACAACCGTTAGTAGATAGGGTTAGCGAGTGATTGCTAGCATGAATCTCAAGATTAGGATAACATAATACCAGTTATAAAACAAAGTAAACCATACAGAAACAACCATACATATATTAGTATCGGGAAAGGAAATCAAGTTAAGCATGCATTTAAAACCTTTATACCTGGGTTGTGTAGCTCTACATCCTAACCACCCATGGGCCATATGGGTTCAGCTCCCCCTGCTGAAAGAGTCTAGTACGTGTAGCCGTATGACCAGGAAATATCCCGTGGTATGACTAGTACATTCCCTAATAAAAATGTTACACACACACGGGGTCATCAATACCCCACATATCAATAAATATGAGTTGTCAGTTTTTGTCCCCCTACCCCCAAGACCACCACCTTCTACGACTTTTCTACACACCTCACCATTAATGCCCAATTAGAACCAGTTTCCAAATAACCAAACTACTATCCATTTATTAACCATGACCAATATTAGTGGTATCATCATACCACCCCTCATTTGCAAGTAATATCCATAGCCAAACTATTTAGATTAAGGGGATCTTAGGTGCCCTTCTAATAACTATATTAAATCTACTTGAGAGACTTTGATGTTCTCCACAAGCATAACCATTTAGTATTTAGCCTTTTTTAAACCATTTAAACTATGTATAAATCCATTATCAAGTTTAAAATATGCAAAAGTTCCATTAAAAAAAATCAATGAAATGAACATATCTTTATAAGCATTTTATCAAACACCTTGGGGCATAATATAACCAAAACCAATTCTAAAGACTATTAAACGATTACCATATCATCCAATTGTCCAATCCACCATTTATGCATATAAAAGCATAAGTATAAACATAGGAAACCATAACTAAGCATTCAATATCAAAACCCCCAAATAATAGTTGAAAACCATAATCATGAAATAGTAAAACCATGAAATCAATCATATAAATTATGCCTTTAGTTGAAATTACAATTAGGAAAGAGAATCATGCCTTATACCAAAGAATTGATGAAAGAAAATCACCAAGACTAGCCCCAAAGTAATTCGCAACATAAAACCCCAACCTTATTGCCCCAAAAACTTTTGAGAGAATTATGGAGTGTTTTGGAATAGTTTTTAAGTGTTAATAAATAGAATAATAGGGTAAATAACCTCCAAAGTGTATTAGAAGTTGTGGGTACTAATTAGGGTAAGTAGGGAAATATACAAGATATCCCCACTTAAATTCCATAAAAACCCATTGTAGGGATACAACAGACCCATACGAGTCATACCCCTTTATACAATTAGTACCCTCCACTTGTATCCAAGCCTCACCCTTTTTTATCAGATACTGTCCAGTATACAATTCATCCAACTAAGTTTTAACCATAATATACAATTTGTACCCATAATCTGTATCCCTAGAAAAATGAAATACCAGGAGGATCAAACACTACCCACCATACGGGTCCTTGTTACAACTCGTACCAATCCCTATGACTCATATCCTTAAGTAGTACCCATTCCAGTAACCAAAACTATATCCTTAAGTAGTACCCATTCCAGTAACCAAAACTATCCCACCAACTAATATTGGTTAGCATACGAATAGACCATACCACTCGTACCCTAGTATACATCTCGTACCCATGAGTCATATTAAATTCGGAGAATGGAATTCCAGGATATTTTTTAAGAGTCAAAACCTAGGATATTTTATATTTCCTTTAAGCTTGTCATTTGGTAGAGAGAGGATATTTGTCTTATTTTGCCTATACTCAAGATATTATTATTACTTTCCCTTTTTTTGGATTTTTCTCATGTTGTCTGTGAGCTCATGGATGTTTTCCCTATAAATTTGTCTGGTATGCCTTCAGATTGTGATATTTACTATTCTATTTATGTTTAGTCGGGCGCTAAGCCCATTTTTATTCCTTTGTATAGGATGGCCCCAACAGAGTTGAAGAAATTGAAAGATTAGTTGCATGAGTTATTGGATAAGGGATTTATGTGACTTAGTGTATCACCTTGGGGTGCACCTGTCTTGTTTGTGAAGAAAAAGAATGGGTGTATGTGTATGTGTATTGATTATTGACAGTTAAATAGGGTGATGATTATAAATAAGTATCCTCTTCCTTGTATTGACGATTTGTTCGACCATCTTCAGGGTGCATAGGTGTTTTTGAAGATTTATTTGAGGTTTGGGTATCATCAATTAAGGATTAGAGATTCTGATATCCCAAGGACAGTTTTTTAGACTTGGTACGGTTATTATGATTTCTTGGTCATATTCTTTGGGTTGACCAATACCTCAGCCGCATTCATGGAGTTGATGAACTAGGTATTTTGACCGTATATCAACTCTTTTATTATTGTATTTATAGATGATATCTTGGTTTATTATAAGAGTATGGTTAATCTTGAAGAGTATTTGCTGATTGTGCTTCAGAGATTAAGGAATGAGAAGTTGTGTGATAATTCTCCAAGTGTGAGCTTTTGTTGGAGTCCATTTCTTTAATAGGTCATGTGGTGACCAAGGATAGTATTATGGTTAATCTGGCAAAGATTACAGTGGTTCGTGAGTGGGCTAGGCCTACTTCTCCTATCGAGATTCAAAGTTTTGTTGGTTTAGCATGTTACTATTGATATTTTGTTGAGGGTTTTTCATTTCTTGCAGCTCCATTGGCCAAGTTGACTTAGAAGAAGATTTTCTTTTAATTGTTTGATGCTTTGGGTGTTGCATTAGGTATTGTATTAATTCAGAAGGGTAAGGTGATTACTTATGTTTCTCATCAATTAAAGCCCCATGAGAGGAATTACCATATATATGATTTAAAGCTGTACGTGGTTGTTTTTGCTTTAAAGTTGTGGAGGCACTACTTGTATGAAGTCCGTTGTGAGATGTTAACGAATCATCATAGGCTTCAAAACTTCTTTACTTAGGGATATCTTAATATGAGGCAGCGTCATCGACTTGAGTTTCTTAAGGATTAACTTGACTATTCTCTATTATCTGGCAAGGCTAATCTAGTTGCAGATGCCTTAAGCCAGGAGTCAACTAGCATGGGTAGCTTGGCACATGTTTTGACTTAGGAGAGGCCTTTGGCCTTAGAGGTTTAGTATTTGGCTAACAAAATGGTTAGGCTTGATGTTTCTACACCTGGGTGTTGTCACAATCTGATTTATGAGACATGATAGCACCTACTAAATCCCGCTAGTAGGTATGCCAAACTATAATTCGAAGCTAAAAGCAATGGGTTGACTTGGTGGAATGCCCCAAAAAGGGATAAATAAGAAATCCAACATAAGAAATAAGCAAGTCAATAGATATAGTTCAAATATAGTCATTACATAAATAACATCCCACGACCTGTTAGAGCCAGTACAAGAGCAACTATAAATACAATTCAAGTATCTTGAACAGTTAATACAATCAACCTTGAAACTAAAGACTAGACATAAGTAAGATAGAAGGAAATAAGTGACTCCAACTTCAAGAGCTTACCCTATCTTCAGATATCAACACAACCCAAACATAGATCAACAACGATAACTAATACTCGAATCTACACCAAAAATATACAGAAGTGTAGTATAAGTCCAAAAACCACGGGTACTCATTAGGCATCATCAGCTGACTAAGCTAAATCATGATATAAATATGATAAAATGCAAAATAACATAACTAAGTCAAGGTATAGACAAACCTGAAGTAACTCTAACATCGTAGTGTATAAACAAGTTAATAAACTAGAGTAAGAGCATAATATAACATAAAACATCAACACAAGCAATCATAACTACAAAATTGGTTCCTATACACCAATTAGTGCAGAAAAAAAAATAATCCATCGCAAGCCTCCATAAGCCTGGATGGTACAAACAAGATAAAGTAACCCACCACAATTATTTATCAACTCTTATAATCCAATTAGAATTCATCCAAGTCATGACACCCTATAATAATTGATTGTCCATATTCATCATTTGCCAAATTACTCAACACTTATAAACTAACCATCATGTTAACGCTATTCCTTATGTATCAATAGAGCATCCTTTATTAACTAAGCATAAATTATTAACTAATATTTATATAGAGGCTAATCATTACTTATCAGCTAGTCATTATTTATAAATTAACATATTTTTGTCAACTAGCCAATATTTATCAACTAACCAATATTATCATCTAACCAATATTTATCAACTAATCATTATATCACTAGAGTCTATTCATATCATACTACATTATAACTATTTTATCATTTTCAACTTGGCTAGATTGTTAGTCTCACACCTCAATCTCATCATATCATAACAAATATATCATCATAGTATAATACGTATAGCCAAACTCAAACTAGTATTGATATTCAACAATATCCTCATAAATATCATCATAATTATTTTTTGGTCTTTCCGGGCATGTATATATCATCACAATCATCTTCCAGCCTTGTCGGGTATATATCATCATAATCATCCTCCGTTCTTGCCGAGTATATATCATCATAATCATCCTCCGACCTTGCTCGATATATATCATCATAGTCATCCCTCAATCTGCTAGGTATATATCATTATAATCATTCTTCAGCCTTAGTAGGTATATATCATCATAATTATCCTCCGTCCTTGTCAGGTATATATCATCATAATTATCCACCGGCTTTGTCGGGTATATATCATCATCAATATTGGCAACAGTATAATCAATAGAGTACTTAATAGCATAACCATAATCATAATATATCAACATGATCAATAATCATAATTAAAATCATGAGTGTTATCATAACCAATAGCATGATTTCCAATATAGTAAACAAGCACGATTTGTGGCATAATCAATAGCATAATCGCTAATATAATCAATAAGAATAATCTATAGCATAATCCATAATGTATCCCTAATATAGTCACTAAACATGACCTCTAACATAATCAATATATACAATTAAGCATATGCAATAACTTATCAATTGCCTAATTATTGGCTTACCATTGGTGTAACAGATAACTTATCATTAGCTTGGTCAATATATAATCCATGGCATAATCTAGAGCTTATTCATAGCACACTCAATGGATTAATCACCAGTGTAGTCAATAAGCATGGCCTCTAGTATGAACAAAAGCATAAATGCTAATTTATGGATGAGCATGATCACTAATGTAGTTAGTATCTCATTCGTTGACTCAATCAATAGCATACTTTATGGATTATCCAATATGATAATCAAGGGCTTATTCAATAGTTTATTTAGTAGACTAAAGAATAGCCAAATCAATAGCATAATTTATAGCTCATTAATAATATAAGCTCAAACAATAACTCATTTAAAGAATACTCATTAAGAATTACTTTTAATGCCACTCATCATAACCAACAAGTACCAAGGCGTCTAAATATCACCAAAATAACCATCTTTCTAGATGTTCATAAACAGATCTAGGGTCTTCAATTATAATCACAAGTCTTGGCCTAAGGTGGGTTGAAGTGCCCACTTCTAAATCCCTGAAATATTTATCAAGCAATATCTACCCTAGACTAGGCTATTTTACTATGAGTGGATTGTATCCATTGAGTAAAGGTATTTAAACCCACTATTAGATGTTAAATAAGCCATGATTAGTCCTAGGATAGCAATTCTTCCTAATATAGAGCAAATAAGTCCATTCCATCGAATGTAAGATAATTTTAGGTATGTTTCATCCTAAACTTAAGTAACCAATAAAAATTTCCATTAATTTAGTAACTAGTGAATTTCTGACCTAAGCATAAGCCTACAAGGTCAATTTTACCTAAGGTAATGTTTAATTTGGCTAATCATGTCCAAAATAATATCCCAAAATAGCCTAACCAGTCCAACTAACCAAAGTATTACAATATAGCACACCAATACCTAAAACCCATCCTAAATCTAACACAATATTATAAACATACTATGAAGTAGCTTAATCTAACAAGGGGTAAAAACTAGCCCACCTGAATAACGAAGAAAGCTCAAAAGATATGCTAAATCACCATTTTCCTTTTAAATAAGCTTTCGTAAGATGCCAAGCTATCAAAATCACATTATACTTATCAATACAAGAATAATGATACTCTTATTGCACTATTGTACTTCAGATCCAAATATCACATCAAAATCCCATGTGGGTCTTATTTATGGAAAATCATATTTCCAAAGCCAACCCAATATTCCCATATGCTCAAGGAATCATTACCCTAAAAAATAGGTAAATTTCGAGCTAATTTAAGACTAAAATCAAGCTCAAAGGTTTTAAAATTTTATAACAAGAAATGGAAATTTCTACCATGAAAATGGTGAAATGTTACCACAAATCGAAGGGAAATCATGAAAATAGATGTTATCCAAGCTCCTAGATCACCCACAAGCCTCAATTCTATGATATATCCTTTTGTAGGGTTTGTCTCAAGAGAATGTGTGAATAATGAGCAAAATTAGGCTAAATTAGGGTATTTATACCTTTCCACGTTCCCGAGTCTTGTAATTGCGACCCAATATTTACAATTGCAGTATATTATGATAGGGTCAAAAGTCGCTATCATGGTATTTCTTTATTACAATCGTGGTCTAGTAGGCTATTATGGTGAGTCGCTATCACGACATAATCACTGAAATCGTGGCTTCCTGGTGACTTCCAAGGGTATCGCGGTCACGACCAGTAATTCAATAGATATAGTTGAGTCTGAGGAATTTTTCCAAGTCTCCGCCAAGACCTTGGGGTTCTTCTGGAATCCTGTATATGCAAATAAATTTTGTAAACAAACAAAATTCGATGTTCTAGACTCAATGTCGCAGTTAAAATTTCCATCTGGTTATTTTGATAGAATATGGGTCCACACCTAATTTCTCTTTTCTTAACTTTTTTATCAATAAGTTGAAATGAGCTCGGGTGTTTTGGGAGTCAAAATAAGAGTACTCCTAGCCTAAAATCAATGTTCCAGAATTGTTGGAATAATTAGAATTTGCATTCGAGATTGTTTGACTAAAGTTTTTACCTAGTGGCTATTTGGAACCAACAACGACTTCTAAATATAAAATTAGCTCTAAAAATCAAATAAACTGCCTGGTAATCAAATTTTCAGTTCTAGCAAGTGATAAATTACTTGGGGCAATTATAAAGAAGCTCTAATGGCAAAAATAAGAAAAAATATGGAAAATAGTTTAAAAGGTCATTACAAGTGTGTTTTGGCATTCGTGGAGGCTAGGTCCTTATTGACGGAATAGATTTGGACTATTAGTTCAATGATGTTGGGTTGAGAGTGATTTAGGATAAGATGTTGAGTGGTGAGGCTAATAAATCCTTGCTTGATCTAGATTATGAATGATTAGATTAGATTGACTTTGGATGAGGCTCTTTATTCTAGTTATTACATCTATATGAGAGTGACTAACATGTAACGTTATTTGAGATAGCTTTACTGGTGGGGTGGTACGAGAAAGGATATAGAAAATTTTGTAGCTCATTACCTATTTGCCAATATGTGAAGATTGAACATTTGAGACCTGGTGGTTTGCTTCAGAGGTTACCCATTCCCGAGTAGAAATAGGAACAGATCACTATGGACTTTATGATTGGGTTTCCTCATAATTCTCATGGTTTGGACAGTATTTGGGTTATCATGGATTGATTGACCATTTTCAGGAGAAGTGGGGTACCCAGGTTGATCTTAGTTTAGCATTTCACTCTCAAACCGATGGTTAGCCATAACAGACTATTCAGGTTTTGGAGGATATGCTCCATGCTTGTGTTATGGACTTGGAGGTTAGTGGGAGAAGATTCTAGCTTTGATGGAGTTAGCATGTAATATTATCTACCATTCCAGTATTAAGATGGCTCTTTTTAAGGTTTTGTTTGGTAGGAGTTGTCTCTCTCCAGTCGATTGGTTTGAGGTTTTTGAGATTAGACCTCGAGGTATAAACTTGCTTTATGAGTCTTTGGACATTCAAGATAGACTTCAAGTGGATCAGAGTAGGCAAAAGAGCTATGCAGATCATAGACTTCATGCCTTGAGATTTAGTGTTGGGAATCATATCTTTCTCTATGTTTTGCCCATGAAGGGTGTGATGAGGTTTGGGAAGAGGGATGAGCTTAGCCCCAAGTATATTAGACCTTCCAAGATCCTTTGAACTATTAGGGACTTATGAGTTGGCATTGTCCCTAGATTTATCAATTGTTCATCCAGTTTTTTATATTTCTATGCCCCCCAATTTAAAGGTGGAATTTGGAAATTTTGACTCGGAAGGCCTAAATTAGCATTTCTTCAATTCAAACCCCAATTTTGACCCGTTTTCACTTTAGTTTACACCTACGAGTTTCTTTAATCCTAGGAAATATGTTTTTAGATAAAATTTCCAATTTTACCCTTCTTTTTTGGAAACTCATTTCGGTGATCCATATTGATCTCGATTCAAAAGTGGACAATATGGGTATCATTGGCTTTTTTTTTATGCGTAGATTTAATATTTTTGTGTTATAGATGATTCAAGGTTTATCCATGAGCTTAAAACTTGGTTTTAAAGGCTTATTGTACTGATATAGGCATTCGAGGTAAGTTATAGCTTAACTGTAATGCCCTGAGACTACCTCCTAGATGTCACACGATGCTTAGAACCACAAGTGATCCCAAGTTAACCCATGATACTGGCATAATTTGTGAGCAACTGAATAAATACATAAAACTAGAAATAATAAGCGGAAGAGTTATCTTTAGCTGAACTTGATCAATACAATACTGTTCAAAATCTCACAACATCTGTTATATAAATGAAACTGAAACTGAATATATCAACTCTGTCTGACTGTCTATGAAGCATCTATTAATACTTACTATAGGTAGCCGGTACATGACCCCCCAGCTATCCTAATCATTATAGCTAAATAAAATATATAATATTGGAACTACAGTTGACTCGAGTCCTTGAATCAAGAGAACTCATCACCTGCTGGCTGGAAGATGCAAACTGTCTGATTATGGTATGTGGGCTACAATTGGTACCTACATTATCAAGCAATATAGCCACACATACATATATGTAGCCAGTACTTCTAAAATGTACTGAGTATGTGGGGGTAAATACAATAAGTATAACCGAACCTGAACATACTTTCAAATCATACATGCTTAGTGTAAAAGAACTCACCTTGATCATGAATAAAATTGATAGATGAAATATCATACAACATGAATAATAAAGCATAATGCGATAAGCTTTGTGATTCATTACACTTAGTTTCTAAATTCTTTACTTTTATGGGAGATTCTTATAACCGACATACACCATGTGAGCTATCATAGAGTCCAACGTCTTACCCACACTGAGGAGAGTTGTTCTACCCTTGCCCTTTGAATAGAACCTTAACTTAGAGTGATCACTAAACTCAGAAAATATTGGGAAAAGGAGGGGACACTCTCGGGCAAGGCCTCTACACCTACGGTGGCACATAGTTTCTGGAAAATAGGATGCTCTAAACTATATTCTCCTGTTTGTGCTAAATACTACTCCCAAAACATATACTTATATGCTCATACATGTGGAATCCATCTTAAAATAGCATATGGGTTTATAAATTGAAAACCAACTATGTTTCTCTTACTTAAATCATATTCATGAGGAAGTTTATGGATTTCAAGTCTTATCTGAGATCACAAGATCAAAACTAA
Organism: Capsicum annuum; assembly: GCF_002878395.1. Classification (NCBI taxonomy): domain Eukaryota; kingdom Viridiplantae; phylum Streptophyta; class Magnoliopsida; order Solanales; family Solanaceae; genus Capsicum; species Capsicum annuum. The sequence continues at coordinate 87,875,804 of NC_061118.1, read as the reverse complement.
ACTTTAATCATGTTGTAAGACTTGTATCTTGAACTTATAAACTTGAACTTCTTGTAAACTTAGTAAGTTATGCTTAAACTTGAAATCATTTATCATCTCATAGAAACTTTATATGAAAATATCAAACTCAATGCTTGAGATCACTTTCAAGGATAAAAACATAAGTAAACATAAAATCATATACAAAACAATGTTCAATTCATAAGGAAGTATCAAAATCTCAAAGTAATAAGGAAAGTGGGTATAAACTCTAGTAAGTCGATTTCTTCAAAATCAATTAAAAATCAAACTTTTGGGCACAAAGACAGAAGATCATCCTTGTTCAAAACCTGCATACATAAATTTATTGATTTCTTGAAAGAGAACATGAATTTGGATCCTTGGAAGTTGAACTTTAGAAAGAAATCCTAACTTCTTTCTCTTGAGAATGGAGAGAAGTATGAGCTTTGAAAATTGACTAAGAATGGGAAAATAACATTTATTGGCTAATTTAAGTCGTGGAAGAGGAGTTTGATGTGAGAAAAAACCAAATTACTCCTAAGAAAATTTAAAAAAAGTTGCAGAAATTTTCAGATGACAACAAGGTTGACGGCCCATCAGTTTTGTGATGTCTCATCACCGTAGTCGACACTATCAAGCTGGATTTTTCCATTTCCTGGTTAAGGATGATGACTTGAGCTAACGGGTCATTACCACGTTGAGGACTCGTTAGTTAGTCGTCAGCTAGTTGACAGCTCGTCAACTTAGTCGTCACCTTCTAACGGAAAGACACTCCCAAGTAAAATAAGCATAACTTTCTACTCCGATATCGGATTATGGTGAAATTGAATGCGTTCGAAAGAAGACTCAAAGATATTTCATTTGAAATATTGTAGGCCAATTAATGCATTATATTCTATTAGTTACATCCATTTAAATTTGACCCTTTAGAATCCAATATTAGAACTCAATCAATACAAATGTTTTCAACTCCACTTTGGTCAAAGTTCATCTTATGACCATAATCATATTGAAAACATTTCACACTCAAGGTGAATGGTCATGACACTTATTTATGGCTTGACATAAATAATTTGGGGCCTTTAAGCATATGACAGATAGTTGAAAACTTATCTAGGAGCTTATGGGGATTACAATATCTCCCCCTTGGGATTATTCATCCTTGAATGAAGACTGGGATTCGCACGAAAAGATATAGCTACTATCTTGAAAATGAATTTCTAAAATTCATAATGCCTAGTAACTGGAATCATCTCTTGAAAGGGTATTGACTCAGCTGATACATATGGAACATGAATATATACTTAGGATTCATATAGAATAATTTAGAGATGATATGTCTGGTAATGAAGAATATAGCTGAGCTGAAATGATAAAACTTCTATCAGAAAACTGATTTCTAAAACGACTTAATTGATTATAAGGAGTTGATTCATGCTAAGATTTTAGAACTCAGTTGAAACATTTATGATACGATCATACATACGGAACTGTGAAGTGATAGCTAATGCGATAAAATCTCCAAGAGTTACTAAGAATGGAATATGAGTTTCCTCAAACTCTCTTTTTCATAATTTCTAATAAAAATTACTAAAAAGAATTTTAGGCAATATCTAAGTAAGAAATTAGAATAAGGAATCACAACATGGCTACAACTCTATAACATAGGATATAGGCATATAGAATAAAAACTAGAATAGAATTACTATGTCTTCGGTAATGCAGCCTCAAGCTTTCAAGCTTAGCCAGACTTCTCAAATACATTCTTAACTATACTTATCCTCTAAAGCACTACGCTTCATTTGATGCAACATATAATCTTCACATGGGTACATATGACTACCCCAACTAAAGTATAAGTTTAACTGCATACTCTCACTATGTTCAAGCCTAACTCAAAATCACAAGGTACTGCACATAACACCATAATACTAGCCTAAACCACAAGATTCAATATCCTATATCCTTTTAGAGCTCTCATATCAAGAATAACACTTCTTATGGCTTCAACAACTAACTTTAACCTCTTACTATGAATTCAGTAGCGTATAATGCATTCATCTACTTATATACCAACATGACATTCAAGCCTATTGTTATAACCACATATGAAATTTTCGTCAACCAACCTATCTTGGAATTTTTCCCATATTCTCTAATACTTCTATCAATAACAACTTTCAAGCATTGTCCCTGAGAAGACACACCTAGAATTCTCAACTAACTATGACATATACCAAAGCTTTTCCCCTATCTTCCTTGACGCTTATATCCTTAGATAAAGAAAGCATACAAAAATCTTTCTTAATAAGGGCCATCTACTCTCTCTCATCTAAACCATTGATCATCCATTTTCATCATCGATACCTTAATGTAAGTAGGGGTTACCGCAGGGCTAGAACATGAGGACCTGAAGCATAAAAGAATACTATACCTAATTTTGTCACTTGAATAAGGCTTGAGGAATAAAGTATCAAAGGAATGGACTCATTAATGAGATCTAAGCTGAGAACATACATGACATAATGTGAATTTCACTGGTCATTAAGGGTGTACCATTAGTCCTAAGAACTGATAATGCTTTGAAACATGAGCTCACACTTATCATAAATGATTTAACATAAGACTGGGATTCATAGATTCATGAGGAATGACTCAAATCACAGAGTAAAGTTGCTACTTCCTTACTAGGAGCTGAGAATGAACATGAATATGCATAAAGCATATGAGCATTGGTCACGGGCTCGGCTCTATCACACAAGGATGGGGTGCCATAATGACTAAAATCCAAGGAAAGAAATATACTAGAGCAAGAAGGAATCACTATCTCATCATAACTCCTATTTACATGCATCACAATCTAATTCTCAAAACTTAATTTGTTTCTTCATCTTATCATCTTCCTCTTAGATCAAAATTGACATTCTAAGATGTCCTTTTCCATATCCTTAAAACCAAGCCATAATTTCTTCATTCTAATGGTCTATACATAAATTCTCACTCACCCAAATAAACTCTATCTAGACAATACTAACTTCATTCTTGGGCAGTCCTTTCATATATACCACTCTTAACTTTCTCTAGCTTTAGTAATCATCATCATATACTTATACTCTTCTCAACAAACATACTTGCCTCACTAAACACATAATCTACCTCTTTTTCTTCATAGCCTACTAATTTCACATCTCTAAACATAGATTTTTCCCTAAACCAAATTATACCAAAAGGCCCAGCAACATTATCCATAACTCCTTAACTTAGCCACCAAGAACACCATATACTAAATAAATAGTCTTATTCACACTTAGAAACTCACGGAGAACTATCTAAGAACACATGAAACTTTAAAAACATAAAAAAATGTTGTCCCATATCACTTTGGGTACACCTCTACATCATACCTATCCCATTATACTTAATTATGAACTTAAATTCTTGCATACATCATTCCAAACTTACTAGCTCACCATTCATATAACTAACATCACTATCCCAAGAAACCATTATCTCCACCTTATTGATCATTCACTGTTCAAGCTTAGATTGTAGGACTAGACATGATTAACCACAACCTCATACACCATTCTTTCTTGGCAAAACATCAAGAAATATTAGTCCACTAGAACCTCATAATAATAGTATTTGATCATAATATTATGGTCTACCTTACCGTTGACTCCCAATTTTGATCACTCGATGCTCCTTTTAGGCTGTTATTTTAGAAAAATTATTAATTTTAAATGTTAGTATTTTTTACACATTTTTCTTGCATCAAAAAGATTATTGATATGTCACATCCATAATTTAGAAAATGCACAAATTATTTTATTTTTCTTTTAGTATAATTTTTATAATTTTAAAACTCAAATGCGACATTTACATAATTTTATTAAATTATTCATAACTACGCATACTCACATTTTTGCAAATACATTGCCAGTTTTTATTATTTAGTATTATTTATTATTATTATTATTTATTTATTATTATTGTTATTATAAATATTATTTACTATTTATTATTTATTGTTATCTCTACTAGTATTTAAGTACAACCTAAATTAAAATGACTTTGCCTGATTTATTTATCTTTTAGCCCAATTTTATTCAAGTCATGACAACTTTAGCCTAATTCAGTCAACATATTACAATGCTAGCCTAATTTGTACCCAATTAAATTTAATTTCAATTCATCAATTCAATTATGACCCAATTTTAAGTATTCAATACTTTGAATCTCAGTCGTTGATTAAAAAGTGATCTATGGCTGAGATCAAATTTTTTCGCTCTTTGCTTTTTAACCCTTAACAGCAAACCCAACGCCCGTTTTCATTTTTTCAGCCGTACAAACTCACTCCTACTCTCTCTATCTTCTCTCTATCTTTATCTCTTTCCCCCTCAATAACCATGGCAGCCGCCACCATCTTCCGCCACCCCAAACTGGGGAACTCCATCGATGTCACCGCTTCTCTCAGGCGAACTTATCTCTGCCACCAACATGCGGCCGACTAGCCAGATCCGCCAGACCACTAGTGCCATCAATGGTAAAAACAACGATGGCTAGTCTTCCCAAGCTATCAAATCTCTCCAGTAAAAAGCCATGGCCGCCGTCCTCTTTTCTTCAGCATCGCCGGTTGCCGCTGTGCAAAACGCCATGCAGTCAGTAAGAACAGTCCAACCACCATCCACGGTGACAATGTCGTCGCCCCGTGACTCAGTCCACCACCTCCATCTCCTTCGATCTATTCTCCCAATCACCTAGATCTGCTCTTCCACCAACACTGCCAGTCGCCACCACTGCCCATTTCAGAAAACGATGGGTCTCAGAAACCCATCCACAGGTTTAACCCAAGTATTTAGATATCTGTGTTTAATTTTATACTAATTCTTCTTCTTTTTTTCTTTGAAAAATTTTGGATTCGAAATTAACAAAGTATGATTGATCTCTTTGTCTGATTCTCTGCTATTTGAGTTTGTTTATGTGATAAGACTATTATATGTAAAAAGCCCCAAATTCCATGTCTAGGTGCTACTTTTTGAGATTCTTGGTTGAAGTATTTATTTTTTTCAGTATCATGTTACTACTTACTGACTTTTAGCATGTCTCTCTTTCAGTTTGACATATTTTGGTTAATTAGTTAATTCGGGATTGCTACAATCAATATGTTATATGACGTAGAGGTTAGCCTGTCTTTTAGTGAACTCCTTGATTTCATTATTCCTTCACTTATTCGCCTTCATTTGGTAAACTTGACTCATCTCACTTTAATTATGATGATTGTTATCGTGACAGATTCTGGTTGGTTATACATGTTGTTGATTAATCGTTTTTCTAAATATTAGCTTTTTCTTTTATTTTCTTGGGGATGAATTTTGACATAATTGATTATAGCATTTTGTTTGAGGAAACTTAATAGCCTTGATTGACTTATCAAATATTCTCTTATTTCTTTGGCTGAACTTTACAAGATTTCATACTCTTAATTGTGTTAGTTGAAAAAGGAAATTGGAGGGATTGATTTTTCTTTGATTGAATATTATTAGTTAATTAATTTTATGTTTAGAGAAAATATCCTTGACTGATTGCATTGAATATTTATTTTTCTTTTATTTCCTTGACTGAACTTTGCCTAATCTGTCATTATTGTTTGATACAAGTGTTTATGGTAAATTTGTTCTTTTTATATCCTAAAATTGATTCAATCTTTTTCTAATTAAAGAAAATATTCTGACTGATTGTTAAAATATTCTCCTTCTCCATGATTGATTCTGATTGATTTTAAAATATTTCTTCCTTTTATCCTATGGACCCCTTTGCTATATAAACAACCCCCATCCTCATTCCCAAGGACAAGCCATTTACAACTTACGCTCTCTCACACGAAAACTTTAAACAAATAAATAATTTTATTTTATTATTTCTGTACTTATCTTTGGAGCATTAATCTTGAGCTTTTGGTGGAAATTCATTCTCGAATCGCATGCATCCTTGGTTTTCTTTTTATTATTATTTGTTGTCATCGACCGGTAAGTCACTAATCGATGCATTCTTTTCTTATCCCATAATATTTGTGATGGCAAAACATAGAAAACATGTCTATAGGAACTAGTGTGAACGATGATGTTGTGCTTGGTTGTGATGTCTTTGTGCTTTTGTTTAAGACAACATGTTCGTATGTTCGAGTGTTCCTTTTTGTGCTTGCCCTGCTCTTTTGCTCGGATTTGACAGGTACTAAGCAACATTGGAAAAGTTGTCAGGGTTTTGGGATGGGTGTTGTTTATTTCTCATTAGTCTACCATTCTCTTTTATTAGTCTTTTGTTAGCCATGAGCCTGTAATATTATTGTACAAACACTATTGATGTAATAATAAATTTTGGGAATTGCTTCGGGGGTGGAGATTTATGTGCTCTATGAATCACATAGGCTAACACAACTTAGGTATACATGCTCTATATGTTATGTGAATCACCTAGGTAAACATAATTTAGGATTCATTAATTAAATTGTCGATCACTTAGAAATCCTGATTTTAGGAGTTTAACTGATTTTGCATAATTATAATTTCTTGCAACGCTTGTTTCTTTCGGCATGTTTAATGAAATTTGGCATATTACGAATGACATTTTTTTGCATCTTTTTAATTTTACAACGTTCAAGCAACATTTTTAAACTCACTAGCTAAATCTCCTACATTTTAAAGTGAAATCTAGTGCATTAAATCATTCTCTGGTGCATAAAATGATTGATTGCAGTATGTGTCTCGCATGGTAAAGTCATTGTCGACACATGTTAAGTTCTTGCATATCGTCGCGTGGTTTTCAACGTACCAACGGTGTCTAAGCATGATAATTTTGTGAGCATGTTAACAATTAAACTTGAGTACGTTTTTGCATGTTAAAACAAATTTTAGCATTATTAGAGTACATTTCTGCACGTTAAAATAAATTTCAGCATTATTAGTGTAAGTTTCTGCACATTAAAACAAATTTCAGCATTATTAGCGTATGTTTTTGCACATTAAAATAAATTTCAGCATTATTAGGGCATGTTTCTGCACATTAAAATAAATTTCAGCATTTTAAAACTACTTTCAGCATGTTAGTATTAAAATTTAAACATGTTAACATTAAATTCCTGCACTATTAACATATTTTTAGCATGTTAGAATATTAAATGCGAGGCATTTTTAGTATGTTATTGTATTATATTCCTGCACACTAATACAACTGCCAGCATGTTAAAAAGTAGGTTTTTAAGCATTTTTAACATATTAAACACTAGATTAAGTACATCATTATGTACCTTAGCATGTTGATGTATTTTCAATATTGTGTTTATTTCTTACACTCTCATTAGTTTATAACACTTGCACAATGAAAGTCGGTCAATTGGTCGGATGATGATTAAACAAGTTGGGGTTCTGATCCGAATGTGACCGAAAACATTTTTTTGTTTGATTTGATGAATTCTTTTTTTATTTTTTATTTACTTTACATGCTTATTTATTTGGGGTAGTTAGTTTAGTACATAAGCAGTCCCCTTCTGTTATAAATTATGTCATTTCTTTCTCCTCGTTTATCCTATTATATATTTTTATCACTTAGATAATTAACAATTTGAAATAATAAGATAATATGTTTTGTTCATTAATTGTTTTATCACTTAGTTAAATATTAAATTAATAATAAAATAAGAGATCTTATTTGATCACATAGAATCCTCACGTAAAATATAAATTCGGCCGGGAACCACCTTTGTGGACCTCGAAAGGTGCCTAACACCTTCCTTCTGAAGTAATTTGAACCCTTACCCGAATCTTTGTTGAATTAAGACAAAACAACAAAATAGGTTCGTAGTAGCCTAGATCGATGTCCTAACACACCTTAATTCATTAGGTGGCAACTCTTCATACTCTACCCTTAAAGAATCTCAAAAAGAGTGGTCACGTCGAATCTCGCTTTGCTGGGATCTTTGGTTCTAACCATTACAAATTTGTGCTTTATGTGGGATTCTCTCCATTTGTTTTGATAATGTTTAATCTCCTGATTTATTTTCTATATGTTCTTCTTTTAGCGTTTGATTACATCATGATTTATTAGTCCTTTCTCCTTTTCACTTTATGTGTTATTTACATTTCTCCATGTTCATTTCTTTTCCTTTTTCCCTATTTATTGTTTATGCATTATTATGTTCATTTATACGTATGTTGTTTAGCATGTTATATTTCACTATGTGATATGTGTTATTGCTTTTTATAATTGGCATTTCGCTCATACTTTCCTCTGCTTGGAACCTCCTTTATTTTTTTTTACGGACGGTTGCATGGTTATACGGACGTTCTTTCCTAAAGCACCCTTTGAAAAATGTCTTGTGGATCGGTTGATCAGCGTTGTGTCGACAGTCACAAGCTTTCCCACTCTCGAGTTGTCCACTTGAGTTCTACCATGTCACAAACCCACTTTTGTCCTTTTTATTTTGGCTACATATTTCTTTTATTAAGAAATATGTGTCCCATTCAATGCAGGATGCCTTGGCATCCTTGACGCATTGAATGTTAGTCTCATTCAAAGTCCAAAGAGGTTCATGACCTCAAAGGGACTCATAATTACTTGCTATATATTGCATTTCTATGTATGTATTGACATGTGCCTATCTTGTTGTTAGTCACTCCTTACATTTAGTGTTCCTCACTTTAGAGCTCGTTACTCTTAAAATTCTTGTCATGTTAGGTCCTTACAATACACTCTTAGGGCCTATTCAAAATTCCCTAATTCATCCCAACCTGCTATTCAATTTTTATAACTCTCAAAATTTTGAACTACGTCTGACCTGATTCTTGTTTCAATAAGATACGTAGGCAATCCCTTTGTAAGGATGCAATCTTCCTTTTCCCTTTTTTTATAAAACGTCCTAATATTTGAAAATATGAACCAATCATTATCATTCCAACAATTTTTCTATCAAATCATATCCTCCATATCTTTCACCTTTCCATAATGCCATAAGGGTGCAACTTAGAAGTTTTTTTATTCAAATGATTTTTCACAATCTTTCAAACTCTCAAACATTTCAAACTAAATACTTCAAAATGTTCAAAACTTTGTGAATCTTTAATTCTTCCATTTATTCAAAATAATTTCTTTAAACATTATATCCCTGCAATATTTTATCATTATTCACTTGTTCACTTAATCAGCTTCAAGTATGAATTTAGTATCTAAGTCTTTGTGAGAATCTATCTTCCATCTTGTGATGTCAATTTATTTTTCAACCTTAAAATTCTAACCCACCCATTCGTCCTAAAGTCCTCCTTGACAAAATGACTCATATCGACATACTATCTCTTTTCACATTGAGCACACTGATACTTATTTTGTTTAGTTTATTATTTAAAGGTTGTCTAGCGTTTGAACATCGACTCGATTGAAAATCTGCAATGTGACCAATATGCTCAATATCCGGAAAGATTACATCCTGTTTTTCTCTCACTCAAGGTAAAACTCTGTTTAGACGGAACCTCTTTATTCTCGCGTTATTCATGTACCCTCTCAACAATTTCCTTCTACATTCACCACTCTTGAAAATGGGAGACACCGTTAGTCTACATTTATTCACCTTATGAATAAATAATATTTTCTATCTTATCTACCTTTCTTTTTACTCACGAACAACATTCGACCTAACTTTCATTCGGAGGCAGCCCACTCTAGGTCCGGTCTTAATCTAATAAAAAATTTTCTCTCCCCACTTTCTTTCAATTCTTACAATTCCAAAATGACAGGCTAATAGACCCAACTCTTGAGCATATAAAGGCAGATTACAATTGAGGTTGCAATATTCAAATGTAGGACAACCATTTCTCTTAGAATAATGTTTTCTTTGAGTGGCTCAGGAATATGATACTCCAAAATCCAAAATTGGGGCATAATTTTTGAGGTTTCAATAAAACCTCAAAAATTTCACAAGTAAACAATATATCAATGACGTGCAAAAAATGCCTTTCATTCTAAATTGGGGCAGAAATTTTTGAGAATTTCTCAAAAATTTCACCATGATAAGTACAAGTTCCAACGGTCCATGAAGCAGAAATAATGACCAAAGAGTCAAATTGAGCAAGGTACGAATCAACATTTTTTTGACTAACAATTTTTCTTTGTGTACAAACAACAGGTACTAAATGCAACAACGATGTTGTGATATCATCAAAGAGGCCAGAATTATATCCCTAATAAGGGAAATAAGCTAAGTTGTTCTATCTTTTAACTTTGACGATATTTAATCTAATATTATCTTATCACAATCTTGGGTTCCTGTAGAACCTTATAAAATAATCTTGGGTTCCTGTAGAACCTTATCAACAATGTTAGGTTTCTGTAGAACCTTATTCCATAATACTGGGTTCCTGTAGAACCTTATCAAATAATCTTGGGTTCCTGTAGAACCTTATTTAATAATATTGGATTTTTGTAGAACCTTATTCAATAATGTTAGGTTTCTGTAGAGCCGTATTCCATAATATTGGGTTCCTGTAGAACCTTATCAAATAATCTTGGGTTCCTGTAGAACCTTAATTGAACAATCTTGGGTTCCTGTAGAACCTTATTCAACAATGTTAGGTTTCTGTAGAACCTTATTCCACAATATTGGGTTCCTGTAGAAATATATCAAATAATCTTGGGTTTTTGTAGAACCTTAATTGAACAATCTTGGGTTTCTATAGAATCTTATTCAACAATGTTGGGTTTCTGTAGAACCTTATTCCATAATATTGGGTTCCTGCAGAACCTTATAAACAATCTTGGGTTACTGTAGAACCTTAATTGAACAATCTTGGGTTTCTGTACAACCTTATTCGGTTCCTATAGAACCTTATCAAATAATCTTGGGTTCCTGTAGAACCTGAATTGAACAATCTTGGGTTCCTGCAGAACTTTATTGGGTTCTTATAGAACCTTAATCAACAATCTCGGGTTCATGTAGAACCTTAATCAACAATCTTGGGTTCTTGAAACCTTATATTCTTTTCATGTCCTATTTTGTAGACGAGGTTCATCAAAAAGACGACGACATCAATCGAGGCAGAGACACAAATCAACCTCCCTTTTTACAAACTCACAATTTTTCTTTGAGTACAGGATTAACAGGTACAGATGACAAAAATTACTCCATCACGAGGGAGCACAATAGCTAATCCAACATCATAACGAGAGACTTCACAATTGATCCAATAATACAACAGATACACTTTCTTATCTCCCCTTAACATTATCATTACAGTTGTTTTAACTACATTATTTAATCTTCTAAATATACATTCGTGGTAACCATTTTTATCTAGTTGAGCTAAAAATGGCAGGACTAACAACTATAGATAATAGGAATTACTATATCGAGAGGTCCAACAGCCAATCCAACGTCATATCAAGAAGCCAAACAGATGATCCAACGATATATTAGGAGGTTCAATCGCCGATCCAATGTCATATCGAGAAGCCAAACAACTGATCCAACAACACTTTGAGAGGTTCAACATCCGATCCAACGTCATATCGAGAAGCCAAACAGCTGATGCAATAATACATCGAGAGGTTCAACAACCGATCCAATGTCAAATCGAGAAGCCAAATAACTAATCCAACAATACATTGAGAGGTTCAACATTCGATCCAATGTCATATCAAGAAGCCAAACAACTGATCCAACGATACATTGAGAGGTTCAACATCCGATCCAACGTCATATCGAGAAGCCAAACAACTGATCCAATGATACATCAAGAGGTTCAACATCTAATCCAACGTCATATCGAGAAGCCAAACAACTGATCTAACGTCACATCAAGAAATCAAACAACCGATTCAACAATACGATATCTACGCTTTCTTTATTTCCACATTCACTTTAGGATTATCAATTGTATATTTATTATATGCCTAACCTTTGTTATTTAGTACGATGTAAAGACGCAGGTAACAAAGAAGGAATAACAAATAGAGATAATTTTTGTTTCTATTTTCAGAGTATTACCCCATCTATGCATTCATTGCCTAAACTAATCCTAAAACACACCTACCTCAAAATTTTCAAACTTCTCCATACGTCATTGTTCCAAATCCTATTCATTACCATCTCACTGACCCGCGATACCATTGTTGATGCCCAGATCCTTTATCATTAACATTCTTTAGGAACATTATTCTTTCCTGAATCTAGAACTACAAATGGCCTGATTCTCGTAAAATCAGAGATATGTAGGCGACTTGAAATCGAAGTCTCAGCCACATTATTTTTAACCACCTCCTGTTGCTTTAATTCCAATGAATCTTTCTCGGTCGGACAAAATTGGCTACTACGTCAACTTTCGTTGTTTGACAATTCTTTCATCATTCTCAAATAACGAAGGGGCAGTTGTTGACATCTAATTTTGACCACCGGATGGTCCTTTTAGGCTGTTATTTTAGCAAAATTATTAATTTTAAATGTTAGTATTCTTACACATTTTTCTTGCATCAAACAGATTATTGACGTGTCACATCCATAATTTAGAAAAAACACAAATTATTTTATTTTTCTTTTAGTATAATTTTTATAATTTTAAAAATCAAATGCGACATTTACATAATTTTTTTATATTATTCGTAACTACGCATACTCACATTTTTTCAAATACATTGCCAGTTTCCATTATTTAATATTATTTATTATTATTGTTATTATAAATATTATTTACTATTTATTATTTATTGTTATCTCTACTATTATTTCAGTAACAACCTAGATTAAAATGACTTTGCCTAATTTATTTATCTTTTAGCCCAATTTTATCCATGTCATGACAATTTTAGTCTAATACAGTCAACTTATTACAATGCTAGCCTAATTTGTACCCAACTGAAATTAATTTCAATTCTTCAATTCAATTGTGACCCAATTTTAAGTATTCTATACTTTGAATCTCAGTCGTTGATCGAAAAGTGATCTACGGTTGGGATCAAATTTTTTCGCTCTTTCCTTTTTAACCCTTAACAGCAAACCCTACCCCATTTTTTATTTTTTTCAGCCGCACAAACTCACCCCTACTCTCTCTCTCTCTCTCCCTCAATAAGCATGGCAACCGCCCCCATCTCCGGCCACCCTAAACCGGGGAACTCCATCGATGTCACCGCCTCCCTCAGGCGAACCCATCTCTGCCACCGCTATGCGACCGACCGGCCAGATCCGCCAGACCAATGGCGATATCAATGGCAAAAACAACGACGGCCAACCTTCCCAAGCCATCGAACCCCTCCAGCAAACAGCCATGGCGGCCTTCCTCTCCCCTTCTGCACCACCTGTCGCCGTTGCGCAAAACACCATGCAACCGGCAAGATCGGGCCAGCCACCAGCGACGACGACGATGCCGTTGTCCCGCGACTCAGTCCACCACCTCTATCTCCTCCGATCTCTTCTCCCCATAGCCCAGATTTACTCCGCCACCAACGCCGCCAGTCGCCGCCACTGCCCGTTTCAGAAAACGATGGGTCTCAGATACCCATCCACAGGTTTAACCTAAATATTTAAATATCTGTGTTTAATTTTATACCACTTCTTCTTTCCCTTTCTTTGACAGATTTTGGATTCGAAATTAACGAAGTGTGATTGATCTCTTTCTCTGATTCTCTGATATTTGAGTTTGTTCATGTCATAAGACTATTGAAGTTGTCATTTTTTTAATATCATGTTACTACTTGCTTACTGACTTTTAGCATGTCTCTCTTTCAGTTTGACATATTTTGGTTAATTAGTTAATTCGGGATTGCTAGAATCAGTATGTTATATGACTTGGTTTCAAAATCGTGAGGTTTGTCTGTCTTTTAGTGAACTCCTTGATTTCATTATTCCTTACTTATTCGCCTTCATTTGGTAAACTTGACTCATCTCACTTTGATTATGATGATTGTTACCTTGACAGAGTCTGTTTAGTTATACATGTTGCTGATTAATTGTTTTTCTAAATATTAGCTTTTCCTTTTATTTTTTTGGGGCTGAATTTTAACATAGTTGATTATAGCATTTTGTTTAAGGAAATTAGTAGCCTTGATGGACTTATCATATTTTCTCTTATTTCTTTGGCTGAACTTTACAGGATTTCATACTCTTAATTGTGTTAGTTGAAAAGGAAATTGGAGGAATTGATTTTTCTTTGATTGAATATTATTAGTTAATTGATTTTATGTTTAGAGAAAATATCCTTGACTGATTGCATTGAATATTTGTTTTCCTTTTATTGCCTTGACTGAACTTTGCCTAATCTGTCATTGTTATTTGATATATTATTTGATACAAGTGTCTATGGTAAATTTGTTCTTTTTATATCCTAAAATTGATTCAATCTTTTTCTAATTAAAGAAAATATTCTGACTGACTGTTAAAATATTCTCCTCCTCCATGATTGATTCTGATTGTTCTTAAAATATTTCTTCCTTTTATCCTATGGACCCCTTTGCAATATAAACAACCCCATCCTCATTCCCAAGGACGGACAATTTACAACTCACGCTCTGACACGAATGCTTTAGACAAATAAATAATTTTATTTTATTATTTCTGTACTTATCTTTGGAGCATTAATCTTGACCTTTCTGCGGCAATTCGTTCTTGAATCGCATGCATCCTTGGTTTTCTTTTTATTATTATTTGTTGTCATCGACCGGTAAGTCACTAATCGATGCATTCTTTTCTTATCCCATAGTATTTGTGATGGCAAAACATAGAAAACATGTCTATAGGAACTAGTGTGAACGATGATGTTGTGCTTGGTTGTGATGTCTTTGTGCTTTTGTTTAAGACAACATGTTCGTATGTTCGAGCGTTCCTTTTTGTTCTTGCCCTGCTCTTTTGCTCGGATTTGACAGGTACTAAGCGATATCAGAAGAGTCGTCAGGGTTTTGGGATGGGTGTTGTTTCTTTCTCATTAGTCTACCATTCTCTTTTATTAGTCTTTTGTTAGCTATGAGCCTGTAATATTATTGTACAAACACTATTGATGTAATAATAAATTTTGGGGACTGCTTCAGGGAGCGGGAATTTATGTTCTCTGTGAATCACATAGGCTAACACAACTTAGGTATACCTGCTCTATATGTTATGTGAATCACCTAGGTTAATATAATTTGGGATTCATTAATTAAATTGTCGATCACTTAGAAATCATGATT
>NC_061118.1:87739416-87857603 GCF_002878395.1 Capsicum annuum | reverse complement strand
AATCATGATTTCTTGCAACGCATGTTCCTTTAGGCATCTATGATGAAATTTGGCATATTACGAATAAAATCTTTTAGCATCTTTTTAATTTCACAACGTTCGAACAATATTTTTAAACTCACTAGCTAAATCTCCTGTATTTAAAAGTGAAATCTAGTGCATTAAATCATTCTCTGGTGCATAAAATGATTAATTCCAGTATGTATCTCGCATGGTAATGTCATTGTCGTCAACAGATGTTCTCGTCGCGTGGTTTTCAACGTACCAACAGTGTCTAAGCATGATAATTTTGTGAGCATGTTAACAATTAAACTTGTTGCACAATTCAATTAAACTTGTTGCACTATTAACATAATTTTTCAGCATATTAACATTAGGTTTTAGATAATTTCAGCATTATTAGAGTACGTTTCTGCACGTTAAAACAAATTTCAGCATTATTAGAGTATGCTTCTGCAAATTAAAACAAATTTCAGCATTATTAGGGCATGTTTCTGCACATTAAAATAAATTTCAGCATTTTAAAACTACTTTTGAGCATGTTAGTATTAAAATTTTCAGCATTTTAAAACTACTTTGAGCATGTTAGTATTAAAATTTAAGCATGTTAACATTAAATTCCTGCTCTATTAACTTATTCTTAGCATGTTAGAATATTAAATGCGAGGCATTTTTAGCATGTTATTGTATTATATTCCTGCACACTAATACAACAGCCAGCATGTGAAAAAGTAGGTTTTTGAGCATTTTCAACATGTTAAACACTAGATTAAGTACATCATTATGTGTCTTAGCATGTTGATGTATTTTCAATATTGTGTTAATTTCTTACACTCTCATTGGATTATAACATTTGCACAATGAAAGCCGTGAGCACAACTCCGTGACATATTTACCGCACTTTGACATCCTTTTTTAACAACTTGACAACACATTGTTTAGACATGAATTACAATTATCTTTTGTCATATTACACAGTTATTGAACACTTAGATATTATGCCTATAGGTTAATGACATGAAAAATAAGTAGTTGTTTGTCTTTGCATGTTAATCACATTAATCAACTTTAATTAACCAAGAGGCTAACTTGGGACAATTATGTGTTGCGTGACGTCCTACTTGTTATACGTTTTGAGTCCTTGGCAACGTAGCTTTATTTTGTCTAGACCACAAAATCAAAATAGAAAAGTCCAATGCCTCTTGGATGATAGGCGGGACGATAGGAGTTACTAAAGACGCTAGTTTTATCCTTGTCTTAGAACGCCTTGTAGAGTTAACAACCAGCCTAGGTGGGATGGGACGGGTAGTCATTCAGAAATGATGATCTCCAACAGACATTAATGGTAAGACACAAGGCTTGTCTAAGAGTTCGGCCAATTGGTCGGATGATGATTAAACAAGTTGGGGTTCTGATCCGAATGAGACCAAAAATATTTCTTTGTTTGATTTGATGATTTTTTTAATTATTTTATTTACTTTAATGCTTATTTATTTGGGGTAGTTAGTTTATTACATAAGCAGTCATCTTTTGTTATAAATTATGTCATTTCTTTCTCCTCGCTTATCTTATTATATGTTTTTATCACTTAGATAATTAACAATTAGAAATAATAAAATAACATATTTTGTTCATTAATTGTTTTATCACTTAGTTAAAAATTAAATTAATAATAAAACAAGAGACCTTATTTGATCACATAGAATCCCCATGTAAAATATAAATTCGGTCGAGAACTATCTTTGTGGACCTTGAAAGGTGTCTAACACCTAATTTGAACCCTTACTCGAATTTCTGGTGAACTAAGACAAAATAACAAAATAGGATTGTAGTAGCCTAGATCGATGCCCTAACTAACACCCCTTAATTCGTTAGGTGGCGACTCTTCACACCCTACCCTTAAACAATCCCAAAAAGAGTGGTCACGTCGAATCCCGCTTTCCACAAGGAAAATGAGGCGCGACAGTTACTATACTCCATTAGAATATCTCCCTTTCACACATCACTACTACTTATTCATCCATATATCTAAATTATATTCCTAGCCTACAAACGTCAACCAATTTCCCTTTCAAAACCACAAGAAGAACCCGCATTAACAATCCTTATCAACATAATACTTTCATTAATAACCTATGCTTTTCTGACATAATAGAATACCATCAACAAATCATTTCATACTTTAAACATACCATGATTCACCTTAACTAATAATTCCTTTTGTACTTTCCACCATGAAAACTACACCATATTCATTACCCCTTAGTTAAATCACAATGACATATTACCTCAATCCTACTTAATAGCATACATAGATCTATCAATTTACCCACAACCAAATTCTAACCCCACGTTTTCTTGTTACTATACTTCTAAATTCATACTTCCAACTCTAAGGATGTTATATTACTTATGAACTATAAGACCCTAAGTTACACTATCCATTAATAAAAACTGTATTTCATACTTTAGGCACATACTCTCTCTTTTCATGAGTACTATCTGTTATGAAGGGGAGAAATCTGATTACATAGCCTATTCTGCTTTAACTGCACAATTCATAAGGATGAGGACATAAGTTTTAGAATTAAAAGACTTTAAACATACTAGTGGGCTCCTCTCAAGCCCTTTGTGTATTTTTGAAGTTACTATCACTAAATCTGATAGCATCATCTCGGGAGGAATTGGAATTACTACTTATGTTATCTCAAGAATGAGTCATAGATAGAGATTTATGGAGTAACACATAAATCGACAAAAGTTTCTGAGAGAACAACCTTATTGCATGTTTTAGAGCGTAAAGAAGGTAAATATTTCTTAAATGCCCAATAGCCTCTCAAAGAAAAGTACAGACGTCTCATACAATTCTGAAAGACTCACTTTACTAGACACGACTTCACAGACACCCTAGGATACTTTAACTTTGTGCTCTGATACTAAGTTTATAATTCCTCAAGACTACCCTTGGATGTCACATGATGCTTAGAACCATAAGTGATCCCAAGATAACCAATAATAATGCATAATTTGTGAGCAACTGAATAGATATATAAAATTAGAAATAATAAGTAGAAGGGTTTCCTCTAATTGAACTTGATCAATACAATACTATTCAAAAACTTACAACATTGATTA
Organism: Capsicum annuum; assembly: GCF_002878395.1. NCBI lineage: Eukaryota > Viridiplantae > Streptophyta > Magnoliopsida > Solanales > Solanaceae > Capsicum > Capsicum annuum. The sequence goes on along the minus strand of NC_061118.1, from coordinate 87,854,468 downwards.
TACAAAAAAACTAAAATTGATTACATCAACTCTAACTGATTGTCTATGAAGCCTTTACTAATACTGACTATAGGTAGTCGATACATGACCACCATCTATCCCTAATCAATAAAACTAAATAAATCATATAATACTAGAACAATAGTTGACTCGAGTCCTCAAATAAAGAGAAAACATCACTTGTTGGCTAGAAGATGCAAACTGTCTGATTATGGTATATGAGCTACAACTGGTACCTACATTATTTCATAATGTAGCCACATAGGCTTATATGTGGTCAACAATTCTAGAATGTAATGAGTATATAGGGGTTAATGCAATAAGTAAAATTAAAGTTGAACATACTTTCAAATCATACATGCTAAGTGTAAAAGAACCAACCTGGATCATGAATAAAACTAAAAGCTAAAATATCATTAAACATGAATAATAAAGCATAATTCAAAAATCTTAGTAAGTCATTACAATTAGTTCTAAAATCATTAATTTTATGAGAGATTTTTATAACTAACATAAATCATGCGAGTTATCATAGAGTCCAACGTCTTATCCACATTGAGGAGAGCTGTTATATCCTTGCCATCAGAATAGAACCTTAGCTTAGAGTGATTATTAAACTTAGCCTATATTAGAAAAAGGAGGGGACACTCTCTAGCAAGGCCCCTAAACCTATGGTGGCACATAACTTTCGAGAAATAGAATGCGCTAAAGCCACATTCCCCTGTTGGTGCTAAATACTACTTCCAAACATATACTTATATGCTCATACTTGTGAAATCCATCTTAAAATAGCATATGGGTTTATAAACTTAAAACCAACTATATTTCTCTTACTTAAATCACATTTAAAAAGAAACTTGTAGATTTCATATCTTATCTGAGATCATAAAATCAAAACTGAACTTTAATCATGCTGTAAAACTTGTCTTGAACTTATAAGCTTGAACTTCTTGTAAACTTTGTAACCTATGCTTTTACTTGAAATCATTCATCATCTCATAGGAACTTTATATCAAAATATCAAACTCAATTATTAAGATCACTTTCAAGGATAAAAACATAAGTAAACATGAAATCATATGCAAAATAATGTTTAATTCATGAGGAAGTATCAAAATCTCAAAGCATAAGAAAAGTGGGTATAAATCCTAGTAAGTCAATTTCTTCAAAATCAATCAAAAATCAAACTTTTAGGCTCAAGGACAGAAGAGTATCCTTGTTCTAACCCCACATACCTAAATTTCTTAATTTCTTAAAGAAGAACATGAAATTGGATCCTTGGAAGTTGAACTTTAGGAAGGAACACTAACTTCTTTCTCTTGATAGTGGAGAGAAGTATGAGCTTTGAAAAACTAAATAAGAATGGGAAAATAATATTTGTTGGATAATTTAAGTTGTGTAAGAGGAGTTTGATGCGAGGAAAAGACAAAATTCTCCCCAAGGAAACTTAAAAAAATGTTGCAGAAATTTTCAGTTGACAACAAGGTTGATGGTCCATCAGTTTGGTGACATCTTGTAAGTTTAGCCATCACTATCAAGCCGTAGTTTTCCATTTATTGGTTAAGGTTGGCGACTTATATTGATGGCTCATCACCTAGTGATGGATCATCATCTTAGTCATCACCTAATTGATAGCTCGTCAACTTAATCATCACCTTTACTCCTAAATAAAATAAGCATAAATTTATAGAGAAAAGTCATGGTTTTCACCTCAAACAATACACGAAAAGTCTAGGTCACACCTAAACTAGTGTCCTATTACACACCAAAACTATAAAAAAGTGAAACTATTACCTCTTTATAAGGTGACGTGCCAGATGAGGTGTATTCACCTTCCTAAGGTACATGAGAGAAGGGAAAAAAAAATCTTAAAATAGTATCTTTCATACACGTGTCACTATTTCATTTGTCATTTTATCATTAAGTACTCCTAATATTCTTCTTAATATATATATTAGATAAATTATTTTTTCAACTAAAAAAATATTAATAAAATTAAATTTTCTTATTTATTCATTTTAATATATGGTCTCGCCTTCTTTAATTGCTTCCTCTTCATCAAAATATCTATTAAAACACCACCATCATCATCAAACTCAAATCTTCACCACAATAATTTTAAGAATCCACCATAAATTTTATTATAGGAATCACAATACAATCATATCATAAAAATAACAAACAACCATCATAAAATTCAACATACACTTTGTCAATATCACCATTCTTTTACTGTTTCTTCTTCCCTTTGTTGTGAAGAATTGGATATAGCTGTGAAGAATTGGATACAACCAATCACAATACTATTTTTTTCTGTATTGAAGTGAAATTCATCGGGAACTAGTAATGTGGGTTGTCAAAGTTCTTGTGAACATCCATGAAGGAGGAATATGTTACATTTCAAACACAAAAAATGGCTGTAGTAATATTTTCAAAGTTCAAAAATCTTTAGCGAAGATGTGTTCTACTAATGGTGAATATTTTTAGCCCATTCCAATTAAATCACAAATAAAGCCATTTTCGATAATGATAGCTTGTTATTGTATGTTGTCTTAATATTTTTTAGATGACTTTAAACTATATTGGCGAATAACGATGAGAATGAATTTATTTTTTTTAGCAGTATTGTATGTGAGTACTGTTTAATTCAGATTGTTTAAGTTTAAGCTTAATTTTGGGTTTGTTTGAAGATGTAAAGGTGAATGGTTGTACTGGAAAAATAGGGAGGGAAGTTCTTGAAGCATCAATTTTTGTGGGAGTTGAACCTATTTTTGTATGTTTTAATGGACCAGAAGATGCAGGGAAAATTATGGAGGCAGATGGAAAAGAGATTACTGTTCATGGTACTTCAAATAGAGAAAAAATTCTGTCATCTATCTTTAAGGAACACCCGAATAGAGGTGACAACTGGGGAAGAAATTGAAAAATAGAGAAGACAGAGAGAAGTGAGTCAATGAAGTGATTCAAAGAAATAATTGTGATTTTTATTTTGATATTGTGATTTTGATGACAATTTTAGTAAAGGATGTTAAATTTTATGATGGTTGTTTGTGTTTTTTGTGATACTAATGGTTGTATTGTGATTTCGATAATGAAATTTATGGTGGATTCTTAAAATTATTATGGTGAAGATTTGAGTTTGATGATGATAGTGTTAATAGTGGTGTTTTAATGATGATTTTGGTGAAGAAGAAGCAATGGATAACGTGGATTTTTTCTTAAAAAAATTAACATAATATTTGATGTGGTAATGACATGGCAATGATATGGCGTGAGTGTAAATCATTCTCCATCATGTGACTGGTTCTTATATTTTGGGGTGGAAATAGTTTCAATTTTACATAGTACGAGTGTGTAATAGGTCGGGATAATAGTAAAGGTGTGACCTAGACTTTTCGTGTATAATTTGAGGTGGAAACAATGACTTTTCCCTAAATTTGTACTCTAATATAGGATTATGGTAAAATTAGATGTGTTATAAAGAAGACTCGAAGATCTCTCATTTCATATATAGTAGGTGACGTAACGCGCTATATTCTAGTAGTTACTCTTGTTTAAAGGTGACCCTTGTAGAATCTAATATCAAAACTCAATCAATACAAATGTTCTTAACTCCACTTTGATCAAAGAGCTTTCTACTACCATAATCTCATTAAAAACACTTCACATTCAAGGTGAATGGTCATGAAACTTATTTATGGTTTGACATAAATGCTTTATGGCCTTTAATATATGATGAATAGTTAGAAACTTATTAAGGAGCTTGTGGGATATTACATTAACTTTCTTTAAACTGGGTTGGATAGTTAATAATAATGTAAAATCATGTTATGGGTATAGTGTTATATCATGAAAATTGTATTTAGGTGATTTATGTCCCCGCGTGGTAGCTTATATGAATAATATATGGTGGTTTTGAGACATTATTTGCTATATGTGATAATGTGGGGTCTTATATGATGTTATTGGCTTGGTATTGATGTATGTGTTATTGATTGCACTTTTTTTGGTGGAAAATAGCAAAGATTTTGAAATTTATGTGGTATCAATGATATTTTCTTGCATGTTTCACTTGATGGTTTATGAATTATGTTGGATCATGGATGGTTGGTCAATTTGAGTGGATTTTTTGCTTACATGGTTGGTATATTGGTTGGATATTCTCATTTTTATTTGTTGTGAGCATTGCATCCTCATATCATATTTATTTTTGGAACATCGGTATCATCATAGAAATACTGAAAATACTATCTTTTTTCTGATAGAAAATATGATATCTTTAAAAACCCTCTATCAATGTATATGCCAGAGAGGAGTTATGGATATTAGTTGTATATGGATTGATGAACCCCCATGGATCCTACCTCGGGAGAACAAATCGATAGGTGTATGCGGAGGTTGTGCTACGACCTCGTACATCATCATCACCACCACCATCATCATTATTTTCATTGTATTCCATATATATTATGCTTATTTTGTGTTATGTTTTTGTCCTTGATGCAATATTTGTCTATTTGTATTTCATTTCCCTTCTTGTACCTGGTATATATGTATATTTATCCCTTTTTAGTATTAATAGTTGCGATACATTTATATATGAAGCATCCCAGGTTTGGACCCTTAGAAAATTTTTAGGAATTTTGTTCTTTGGACCCATTATGACTCATGGTACGAGCCTTAACATGTGGTACATGTGGTGAAGACCTGTCGTAAGCTGACTAGTATTAGTTGATGGGATGGTCTTGGACACTGGAATGGATACTACTTGAGGGTACGATTCGTAAGGTATGGGTACGAGTCATATAGGTGACTCGTAAGGTGTTCAGTGTTTGATTTTCTTGGTGTTACATTCTGCCAGGGATACGGATCATAGGTACGAATCGTATGTTGAGGTTATGACTTGGTTGGATAAGTCGTATACAGGATAATATGTGACCCATGGTTGAGGATTGGTTATGATTGGGTGGGTATCAACCGTAAGTTAGGCTACGACTCGTAAGGAGGTCAGTCATAACCCTTTGTACGATTTTTATGGAATTTAAATTGAGGTATTCTGGATATTTCCCTACTTACCCAAATAAGGACCCACGACTTCTAATACACTTAGGAGGCTATTTACCCCATTATTTTATTCTTAAACACTTATAATCTCTTCCAAAACATATCATAATTCTCTTAAGAGCTTTTGTGGCAAAGAGCTAGGGTTTTAACCAAGGGATTACTTTGGGGCTTGTCTTGGAAATTTTTTTTCATCAATCTTCTTGGTTTAATGCATAATTCTCTTCTCTACTTGTAATTTCAATTAAAGGCATAGTTATATGGTTGATTTCATGGTTTTTACTTTTGCATGGTTTTAGTTTCCAATCATTGAGGATTTGATGTTAAAGGCTTGGTTATGATTTCTTACCATTTTAATTATGCTTTCTATGTATTAATGGTGGTTTTGGATAATAGAACTGCATGGTAATGGTTTAATGGTAATGGAATTTGTTTAGGTTATACTATGCCCCCAAGGTGTTCGACTAAATGCTTATGAAGATATATTTATTGCATTGACTCTTTTAAAAGGGAACTCTTGCTTGTTTTTAGCTTATATATGTAACTAAAAATTGTTTAAATAGTTTAAAAAGGTTAAATGCTAATTCATTGTGCTTGTGGAGAACATACTAGTCTCCCAAGAGGTTAATATGGTAAACAAAAATGGCACTGAGAGTCTCCATAATCTAAAAGGTATGGTTATGGATAATGCTTGCAAGTATGGTGGTATAACGATACCACTGATGTATCAAATAGCCTTGGTTAATAAATAGATAATTGGATTATTTGGAATTGATTTTAATTGGGCATTAATGGTGAAGTGTAACCTAAGCTGTGAAAGGTGGCGATCCCGGGGCATTCAAAATTGGAAAATCATATTTGCCGATATGAGGAGTCTTCGATGGCCACGTGCGAGTGTCATGTTTTTATTGGAAGGATGTACTAGTCATCCCAGGGTTATTTTCTGGTCGTGAGGATACATACACCGAGACCCTTTCAGCAGGGAAAACTGAACCCATATGGCCCGTGGGTGGTGGACGGCTAAGCTACACGACCCAGGTTAAGGTTTTAAATGACATGCTAAACCCAATCCCTTTTACTAAAACTTATATATATGTATGCTTGTTTGCATGGGATGGTTGTCACTTGGTTTTGATAACTGGCATTACTTTATCCTTAGCTCGACATTCATGCTAGTGTTCACCCACTAACCCATCTACTGGAGGCTGTATACCTATACTATGCAGGAATCGAATATTTGACTCCTCCTTTATAGTACTTGATTCAGGGATAGCTTATTGGACTAAAGTGGTAAGCTTTCATCCTTTTAAAAGACCTCATTTTATGTTGGACATTCTTAAACTTTTATTTTCTCTTTGGATATTGCTTTTGGCCACGGTTGGGGGCATGTCCCAACCTGATATTTGTGTTCTTTTGGATAGAGTCTTTGTGGTACTTTTGGGGGTTAGAATGGATGGGATTGGTATTAGTGTCATCCATAGCATTAGAATAAGCTTGGAGATTGGCATCATCGGATATAATTTCTCACTATTCCATTGTATTATGTTTTAGGTTTGACTTTCATATTATGTTTTTATACTGTCTTTGGTTTGGTATGGTATGGATGGTTGGTTTTGTATGGATAGAGTTTGTTGGGTCGGTTATAGTTGTTACCCTATCCTAAAGTCTCCATGAGAGCATTGCGCAATATTATTATATGGTTAAAATTTGGCTCATCTAAGGTTGTATAGGTGATTGGGTTTGGTTAAGGGGGTGGTCCCCGGTCCTAGGTGGACTTGGGATTCCTATTACGATAAGGCCCCGATCTGGGCTACGTCAATATAGTAGAGCTATTAATGGAGATGATATGGGCTACTATTTGGGATATTTTTTTATGGTAGGTGACGTGCCTATAGTTTCTGTTATGTTTTATTTTCTACTTTACTCAGCAACCTATAATACATACTGAGTACAAGTGGACCGTACTCATCCCCACTGTAGCTTTTTGGTGAAGATCTAGTTATAAGTGCACTGCGCGGATAATTGACTCAGGCGGTATTTGGATTATATTCGTGGTGGCAAGTTTCCTATGCTTCAGGAGTTTGCCTACTACTTCTTCCTATCTATTTTTATGTCTTATTTAGTATTCTGAGATAGAATTTGATCCTTTTTGGACTATTATTGTATCTTTGACATTCGACATGTATTTAGTAGTTCTTATACTGTGACACCAGATTTTGGAATTTGGGTTGGTATCTTGATTATATTTCTGTTGTTATCATATTTGTGTAGTTTGACTTTGTTCTAGAAGTCTTGCCTTGGGTTTTTAGTATTGATTTCCCTTTCTATATAAGTTTGGGCGATAGTCTTACTTGTCAAGGCTTACTGCGATAAGTCTCATCATGACCCTTAATGTTTTGGGATAGTGACATTAATTTAAAATTTTCCAGCTAAATTATTGTTAATAGTTATTTAATGGAGTTTGGTAATTAATTGTATTAATGGTTGTGTTTGTGAAATGATAGTTTTAAATTGGACTTTAAAGCGGGATGTGTAGCCGGGCCATAAAACTGGAGTTGAAAAGACTAACACTAGAAACCTTGCTAGCCGATTTAGGTGTCTTATGATTGGGAGGTTTGAGTCCCCCTAATAAATCTATGAATAAGAGGTCCGAGTACCTTGCTATATACACTGGTGCTATGTCACCTTAATTATGTCGGGAGGTTTGAGTCCCTCGTATAGACATATACAATTATGGATATTCTCTTGTTCATGCGACAACACACACTGGGCCCTTCTAGCTAGGAGAGAGCTAGACCCATATAGCTTGTGGGTGCCTTATTTTATGAAAGTTATGCTACACAACCCAGGTTAATATTTTCAAAGTTCATAATAATATTGTTCCCTACCCCGACATGGTATATATCTGTATATGTGTATGTTGCATTGGTTATATATATTGGTTGAATGGTTTTGAACTGTTGGCACTATTTTATCCATTATATGCTAGCACTCTAACTGTAACCATCTTCGATGTTGTATCCCCATGTAATGCAGGTGTTGGTTATATCTTTACTCCTCTTACCCAGTGATTGAACTCTGAAATAACTTGTGTTGACTTGAAGAGGTGAGCTTCCATACTTTGGAAGGCTTCATTTCTTGTTTGAGTTTTCTTATATGTTTATTTGTTTAGAATTGGATATTGGTTTTGGCTATAGTTGAGTGCATGTCCTGACCAAGTAGTCTTGGGTTGTTTTTAGTGGATTTGAATAGATAAACTATGGACTTATGTATGTTAAGTAATGGTTGGATATGGTCTTGGTTATTATCTTGGTTATGTCATGATTGTTGGTTGGTTGGGTTAAATAGTGGGGTGACCTCTGTTCCTTGTTGAACTTAGGGTGCTAATTATGATAAGGCCTCAATTCGAGTCGTGTAAAATTGGTATAAAAGCCTAGGTTCATGGTTCATTGGGTTTCTATAAAGCCGTGTCAAGTAGAGTCTTTTTTACGAGTGTGTAAAACGCCACACTTATAAGAGAAAGGCTATGAGACATTTAGGAATATTCTCCTTTTTTGTTGTCTTACTTTGAGCTATAGAGTTTAAGGTCTTAGATTCTTTTGATTTCTATTTGATTGTCTTTCTGATAATGCCTCAAAGAAGATTTGATGTTCATGCAAACTCCTTTGTCCTAACTAGGGACAATATTGATGGGGACAGAGCTCGTCCAACTTTTTGAGTCCAAATCCGATCAAGGGTTGCTGCATCTAACTGTCTTTGTGGGGTTCCACCTGTCCCCACTAATCCTACTCCTGAGGGAGATACTTATACTTACTCACCTCAATAGGAGGCTACTAATGTCGAGTTTCATCGCTTTATTACTCTATTGACTTAGTTGGTAGCTTTTCAGTCCAATCATGGTATTTCTGCCACTCTATATTCTGAGGCCATAAGGGTTGGCTAGTTCATGAGGTTACATATACCTATGTTTATGGGTACTAAGGTTGAGGAGGATCCTAAAGATTTTATTAATGAAATTTTATCAGATTTTACGGATTATGCATGCTTCAGAGGTTGAAAGTATTGAGTTTGCTGCTTATCAATTAAAAGATGTGGTATACCAATGATATGAAGAGTGGGTCCAATCGATAGGCGAATATGCTAGTTCTGCTGAGTGCGATGATTCTCTAGTGCATTCTTGGACCGCTTCTTTCCTATGGAGTTAAGGGAAACTAAAATGGAAGAGTTTGTGAATTTGCAGCAAGATAGGATATCTATCAAGGAGTATGCCTTGAAATTCAATTTGTTGTCTAGGTATGCTCCCGAGTTGGTTTCTAGCATAAGGTTTAACATATGTAAGTTCACTTTGCGACTGTCTCATTAGTTAATTCTTAAGAGTAAGACGACCATGTTGATCAAAGGCATAGATATCTCTAGGTTGGTTGTGTATATGCAGCAGGTAGAGGAAGAGAAGATGATGTAGGTTGAGTTTAGTAAGAGGCAAGAGAAAAAATATAGGCCTTCTGAGCAAGATGGTAGAGATGGTGGTAAGTGGCCAAAGAAGAAGTAGGGGAGTTTTGGTTCTTTCTCCATGGTTAGTTCTTATTACCTGAAGATGTAGGTGATCGTCGATCTTAGTTTGATGGTTAGTTTCAGGCACAAGGTGCCTAATCTCAGGCTAGTGGGGCTCAGTCGACTTTGTTCCACCCTCCTTGTAGATTTTATGGATAGTTGCACCATGGTTTATATGAGGAAGAGAAGAACAAGTGATTTTATTATGGTCTGATTGGTCATATGCAGTGTGACTATTGTGTTAGGATGGATTCTAGGGCTAACAAGGTGCTAGTTACCTTATCATCTACTCCTGCACCAAAGGGTGCAGTTTCTGCATCTGCTTCTGCTTTTGGTACCGACACTGGCTAGAATTGGTTATATACTCTTGCGTCTCATCAAGATTCTAAGGCATCTCCCGATGTAGTGACCGGTATGTTGAGACTTTTCTCCTATGATGTGTATTATTTACTTGATCCAGGGTCCACTCTTTCTTATGTGACCCCATTTGTGATTGTGCATTTTGATTTTAGTCTTGAGTGTCTGTCAGTATCTTTTTCTATTTCTACTCTGTAGGAGACTCTGTGATTGTTAAAGTAGTTTATAGGGTGTGTGTGGTAGCTATTGGTAGTAAATAAACTCTTATGGATTTGATAGAGTTTGATATGGTTGACTTTGATATCATATTGGGGATGGATTTGTTGCATTCGTGCTATTCTTTCTTAGATTATCGGACCCGTACGATCATATTTAAATTCCCTAATGAGCTGGTCATTTTATGGGAAGGGGGTTCTTTAGTGACTAAAGGGAGGTTAATCTCTTACCTTAGAGCCCAAAAGTTGATTTTGAAAGGGTGTTTGTATCATTTTGTCTGGGTTTAAAGATTCTAACTCGGAAGGTCCTTCTCTAGAATCTGTTCCCGTGGTTAATGAGTTTTCTAAGGTTTTCCCTGATGATCTTCCTATTATTACTCCTAATAGGGAAATTCATTTTGGGATTGATCTTCTTTCGGACACTCGACCAATCTCCATCGTCTGTATAAAATGGCTTCAGTTGAGTTGAAGGAGCTTAAGGAGCAATTGAAGGATCTCTTAGATAAAGGTTTTATTCATCCTAGTATGTCTCCTTGGAATGATCCTGAGTTGTTTGTGCGTAAGAAGGATGTTTTTCTTTGACTGTGCATTGATTATCATTAGTTGAATAAGGTGACCATAAAAAATAAATATCCTTTTTCTAGGGTCGATGATTTGTTTGATCTGCTTCAGGGTGTGAAGTGTTTCTCAAAGATTGATCTTAGGTCGGGATATCATCAACTTAAGGTTAGGGAGGTGGATATCCCTAAGACTGCCTTCAAGACCTGATATGGTCACTATGAGTTCCTAGTTATGTCTTTTGGGTTGACCAATGTTTATGCAACATTCATGGATTTGATGAATAGGGTCTTTCATTAATTTCTAAATTTGTTTGTCATTGTATTCATTGATGACATCTTGGTGTACTCTAAGAGTGAGGCGGATCATGTCGATTACCTCCGTGCTATGTTCCAGACCTTTAAGGATCAATATTTGTAGTCCAAGTTCTCTAAGTATGAGTTTTGGTTGAGGGTTGTGACCTTTCTGGGTCATGTTATCTCTAGTGAAGGGATCATGGTGGATCCACAAAAGGTTACAGTGGTTAAGAAGTATCCTAGACCCACGATCCAATCTATAATTGGAGTTTCTTGGGTTTAGCCGATTACTATAGGAGATTTATGGAAAGTTTTTCAACTATAGTTTCCCCATTGACTAAGTTGACCCAGAAGGTTAAGTTCTTGTTGTTGGATATGTGTGAGGGTAGTTTTTATAAGTTAAAGGATAAGTTGACTTCAGCTTTGGTTTTGACCCTGCCCAATGGTAATGATGGTTTTGTAGCGTATTGCGATGCTTCACGTGTTGGGCTTGGTTGTGTGTTCATGAAGCATGGTAGGAAGGTGGCTTATGATTCTAGGCAGTCAGAAAGAGATGAATCTCAGGCAAAAGAGGTGGCTTGAGTTGTTGAAGAACTATGACATGAGTCTTCACTGCCATCCAGGTAAAGCTAATGTAGTTGCTGATGCTCTTACCAGGTTATCCATGGGGAGTCTATCTCATGTGGATGAGGATAAGTGAGAGTTGTTGAAGGACATTCATCATTTAGATAGTCTTGGAGTTTATCTCAAGGACTCTGAGGATGGAGGTATGTTTGCATTAGGTATCACAGTCATCTCTTATTGTTGAGATAAAGGAAAAAAAATATTGGATCTTGATTTGATAAAGATTAAGAGGGATATGGGTCAGCAAAAGGTTGTTGATTTTATGATTGGTGGTGATGGTATCTTGAGATACCAAGGTAGGCTATGTGTTCTCGACATCGATGGATTAAGGGAAAGGATTTTGGCTAAAGTTCATGGATCTTGTTATGCTATTCATCCTGGTTCTATGAAGATGTAGCATGATCTTAGGGAGTTTTATTGGTGGAATAATATGAAACGAGATGTGGCTAACTATGTGGCTAAGTGTATGGTATGTTAACATATGAAAGTTTAACACACGAGACCTGGAGGTTTGTAACAAGAGATTGAGTTGCTCGAATAGAAGTGGCAGGTAATTAGTATGAATTTTTTCATTGGTCTTCCCTGGTCTTGAAATCAATAGGTCATCTTCCGACATTACCAACATTTTGGGTTTTCATAAATTTCACATAAGATAAAAGCTCTTTTTATCTGTGATTTTATTTGAGTCATTATAGATAGAATGACCAAGTCCGCTCATCTCTTGCAGGTGATGACTAGTTACTCGGGGAGGATTATGATAAGTTGTACCTTACAAAGATTGTAAAGTTGCATGGTGCTCCAGTTTCTATTATCTTGGATCGTGGTACACTATTCTCATCTCATTTTTGGAAGTCACTTTAGAAAGTTTTAGGAACTAAGGTATGCCTTAGTACCACTTTTCACCTGCAGTCAGATGGACAAGCGAAGAGGACCATTCAGACATTGGAAGATATGCTTCGTGCATGTGTGATTGATTATGGTTTATTTTTGTAGGACCCTTTGCCTTTGATTGAATTCACCAACAATAATAGTTACCACTCTAGCATTGGCATGGCTCCTTTTGAGACATTGTATGGTAGGAGATGTCGTTCTCCTATTGGGTGGTATGAAGTTGGTGAGGGTAAGTTGTTTTACCCTGATTTGGTTCACTAAGCCTTGGAAAAGGTGAAGGTGATTCGTGATAGGTTGAAAGCCGCTCAAAGTTGCCAAAAGTCCTACATGGATTTGAGTCCTAAGGATTTAGAATTTAATGTTGGAGATTAGGTATTCTTGAAGGTATCTCCCATGAAGTAAGTGATGCAGTTTGGAAAGAAGGGAAAATTTAGTCACCAGTATGTTGGTCCCTACTTGGTTTTGAAATGGGTTGGTAATGTTGCCTATGAGTTGGAGTTGCCTCCTAGTTTGAGCTCTATTTATCCTGTTTTCCATGTCTCTACATTGAGAAAATGTGTGGGTAATCCTTCAGTAGTTATTCCTTTAAAAAGATTGGGTATATCGTATTCCTTATCTTATGAGGTGATTTTAATGGATTTCTTGGAGCGTCAGGTTTGTTGATTGCAAATGAAGGACATGGCTTTGGTAAAGGTTATTTGGAGGAACCATAAGGTTGGGGAAGCTTCTTGGGAGGCGGAGGAGGACATATAGTCCCAATATCCAATTTGCTCCACGTTCCGGAAACTCATGCTTGAGGTATGTGTTGATCTTCTTATTTTTGTTATATGACTTTATTTTCTAACTTGATTAAGGGTTAGCTTGATGTGTAATGATGTGTTAACTTATGCCTGTGCTTACCTTTACCCGTCATTTGAGGACGAATGATCCAAGTGAGGGAGAATTGAAATACTTTGGCTTTGGATCCTTAGAGAATTTCCTAAGTTTGAGTTGCGGGATATGACTTGAAGGTACAAGTCGTATGCTAGGGTATGGTTAGGGCTCCTCCTCTCATATGATGATTAGCGTAGGTTGGTTGCATACTGTCCAAGTTATAATTAGTCCTCTCCCTAGTTGTATGATAGGGTATGAGGTATATGTTGCCAAGTCGTATAATGCCCTAAACTTGGCATAGTTTATTCTTTCTAGGGTATGGGTTATAGGGTACTCCTCGTATGATAGGATAAAAGTTAGCCTCGTGTGGTCGTATTTTGGGTAGTATGGAGGCCCAAGATAAGGCCTAGGGTATAATATATGGGTACCACTTATACCCTAGGTTACAGTTTAAGGGGAGTGGTCTATCCTCCTATGGCCGAGTTTTCAACTTTTAAGGTGAGGGTATTCCAGACATTGCCCACCCTAAAACCCTTAATTCACCACGTCCTATAACATGTTGTGGCCTCTCATAACATACTTTTGAAATATCAAACATTCCAAATACTCTTTCTAAACACTCTTGAAGATTGGGGCTAGAATTTCCACAAATGTTCATCTAGAGGCTAAAGGGGTCAAGTTCTTTCTGTGAATCTTCTTGTCTAAGGCATGTGACTCTCCCCCCATTGTTAGTTCATAAAAATCATGTGTTCTAATGTGTAATTATTATTCTTAAATGGTGGTTTTAGGAACCAAAATTGAGAGTTTTCTTGCTTATGGTTGAGTATTGTTTATGCTTGGTTTAGATTGTGTTTATATATGTTTTTGACGATGGTTTGCACATGTGGGTGCTTGGTAATTGTGGTTTAACAAATGGGTCATGGATAACCCTAAACTTGATGGTTTTTACATTGATTTTGGTCTTGATAATAGCATACCCTCAAAGTTTTTATGAAAATGCCTAAGAGAATAAACTAACCATATGATGAATTGGGTTTGGAACTAATGTTTGGTATAAGAATGATAATGAAGGATGAATGATTTGTAAATGTCTTGATGACCATAAGTTGATTTGAAATATGTTCTAAATAATGTATTGGCCTAATGGATATGAATGGTTGGTAAATGGTTTTGTGAAGGACTTGTTGGCCATGTAATGATATGTGGTAACATTAGTGGTTTAGTTGGTTAGAAGGGTTTGAGTTCCTAAACATTAAATTTATTTATGCCTCTAATTGATAATGAGTTCAAGTATCTAATGTTGAATTAAATTGATGGCTTTGTATCAAAAATAGGTTCGAGTCCTAATGTTGAACAATAATAGTTATGGCATTATTGTATGCTTGCAAGTGGGGTTGGTATGACGATATGAATGGGATGCCGTTGGTAAGAAATTGGCTTAATGGTTGTGTTTGTTCAATGATAGTTTTAAATTGGGCTTTAAAGTAGGATGCGTAGTTGAGCCATGAAAGTGGAGTCTAAAGGACTAACACTGGAAACTGCGGTAGCCGGTGTGGGTGTCTTATGATCGGGATGTTCGAGTCCCCCAGATGAATATATGAATGGGAGGTTCGAGTCCCCCATGTTTTATACATTAGTGATATTTCACCTTAATTATGCTGGGAGGTTCGAATCTCCCATATAGTCATATACAATTATGTATATTCTCTAGTTTGTGTGGCTATACGTATTGGGGCCCTTCCAGTTAGGGGAGAGCTGGACCCATATAGCCCGTAGGTGCCTTGTTCTATGATGATTATGCTATACAACCTAGGTTAATATTTTCAAAGGTTTATGTTAATCTTGTTCACTACCCCGTCATGGTATATATATATGTATATGTATGTGTTGTATTAGTTATATGTATTGGTTGAATAGTTTTGAATTATTGGCACTATTTTATCCTTACCATTGAGTTACAGGCTAGCGCTCCAACTGCTAACCATTTTCGATGCTGTATTCCCACGCGATGTAGGTGTTGGTTATTTTCTTACACCTCTTACTCAGTGATTGAACTCAGGAATAGATTGCGGTGAATTGAAGAGGTGAGCTTCCATATTTCAGAAGGCTTCATTTCTTATTTGAGTTTTTTTATGTCTTTATTTAGTTAGACTTGGATATTGGTTTTGTCTATGGTCAGGCGTATGTCCCGACCAAATATTCTTAAGTTGTTTTTAGAGGTTTTGTATGGACAAACTGTGGACTTGGGTATGTTAAGTTATTGTTAGATATGGACTTGGTTATTATCTTGGTTATGTCATGATCGTAGGTTGGTTGGGTTAAATAGCGGGGTGGCCTCCAGTCCTTGTTTGACTTAAGGTGCCCATTACGATAAGGCCTCGGTTTGGGTCGTGTCAAGGATCAGCTATTGTATGCCAAGTTTTATCATTGTGATTTTTGGTTGGATGTTGTGACTTTTCTTAGGCTTGTTGTATCTAGTATGGAGATCAACGTACATCCACAGAAAGTTGAGGTGGTAACGAGATGGCCTAGATCCACATCTCCAACTGATATTCTGAGCTTCTTGGGCTTGGTTGGGTATTATAGGAGGTTTTTGGAGAGTTTTCCTTCTATCGTTACTCCGTTGACTAAGTTGACTCAAAAAAGGTTATGTTCTTGTGGTATGATTCTTGTGAGGGTAGCTTTGAGAACTTGAAGGATAAATTGACTTCTTTTCCTATTTTGACCCTGTCCGAAGGTACTGATGGTTTTGTTGTTTATTTTGATGCATCTAGTGTAAGACTAGGTTGTGTGTTGATGCAGTGTGGTAAGGTTATGGTTTATTCTTCCCGATAGCTTAAGGTTCATGAGAAGAATTATCTGACGCATGACTTGAAATTGTTAGTTATGGGCTTTGCTCTAAAGATTTGACACCATTATATATATGGGATAGAGCAAAGACATTATGGAGGTAGTTAGTTATGGGCTTTCCTCTGACATTAAAATATATGCTAAGAGCTTGTGTGATTGATTTTGGAGATAGTTGGGTGGATCAGTTTTCTCTCATCGAGTTTGCATATAATAATAGTTATCATTTGAGTATTTAGATGGCTCTTTCTAGTTTCTCTATGGTAGAAGGTGTAGGTCTCCTATTGGGTGGTTTGAGGTTAGTGAAACTAGTTTTTTGGTCTTGAACTGCTTCTCCAAGCCATGGAGAAGGTGAAGGTGATTAGGGACAGTCTTAAGACTGCCCAAAGTCTCCAAAAGTCTTATGAAGATGTGAGGCAAAGTGAATTAGAGTTTCAAGTTTCTGATTGGGTGTTCTTGAAAGTTTCTCCTATGAAGGGAGTAATGCAATTTTGAAAGAAGGGCAAACTCAGTCCCCATTATGTTGGTCTCTATCTGATTTGGAGGAGAGTTAGGAATATCTCTTATGAGTTGGAATTTCCCATGAGTTTGTCTTCTATTTGTATAGTGTTCCATGTGTCGATGTTGATGAGGTGTGTGGGTGATCCTTCATTAATTGTGCCTATTGAGGATATTGGTAATTTAGATTCCTTGTCTTATAAGAAAGTCCTGGTTGAGATTTTAGATAGGAAAGTTCGTAGGTTGAGGACCAAGGATGTGGCTTTGGTGAAGGTCCTTTGGAGGAATCAAAAGATGGAAGCAGCTACTTGGGTGCTGAAGAGGACATAAAGTCCAAATATCCGTTCTTGTTCCCTGCATTGGATGAAAGTGTTTGAGTTATGGGTTCCCATTTTTTGTTCTTATCATTTTTTGAATCTGTGTGTGGTTAAGTGGTTGTATCCTGTCTTGTATTCATGCTAATGGGTGCCTTGAATCATCATTTGCGGATGAATGATCTTTGGGGGGTGGGGTTATGTAATACCCCAGATTTTGGAATCCTGAATTTTTTTTGAGTTTAGAGCTCCCTATACAGGGTACGACTTAGGTGATGAGTCGTGAAGGCTCCTCATGAGTAATAGGTATCCAGTTGTTATCTGACCAGTAGGCTTCCCAAAGTTTCTATCCTAAATATGATTAAGACCTTAGGAGTCGGGGTGAGACATTATGAGCCATAAGGTGGGACTCGAGGTCCCACCAGTGTGAAAGTCCATTATTTTTGCTGAGACTACGACTATACCTACAAGTTAATAGGTCTGGTCACCAGTCGTGGTGTAGAACTCGTAAACTTAGCAGTAAGATTGTCCTAAGTTATTTTCCATACCACAAGTCATGGTGATGACTCGTAACGAGTCCTTACAATTCGTACAATGACTAGTAGTCACTAACGACTATTTTTCTGGCATTTTAATTGAGGGGTACTTTGGTTATTTTTCTCTTTCCCAAATTATGGGCCATGGCCATAAAACATATTTAGGGCCTCATTATTACCCCAACACAAATAAAATACACCTCTGTTTTCTCTTAAATCCCTAAGAAAGAACAATTAGGGTTTTTCAAGGGATTGGTCATCTAGGGCTCAACGGGTAATTTCCTCTAAACATTCTTGGTGTCTCAAGCATGTGTCTCTCCATATAAACTTGTGTTTTCATTATGTCATACAATGGCTTGGTATTTCCATGGTTTTAAAGGTTTTATTTTGAATGTTGGGTTAAGGGTTTTGGATTGTATTTGTCTAAATGGTATTCCCATGATATACTTGCAGTGTTTATGCTTGATTGGTGAATTTTAAAACCCATTGGGGTACATGGGCATGATGGATGGGTTGGGGGTCGTGGATTCCCTCAAATAAATGGATTGTTAATCTTGGAATTGGGAATCACCTCAACCCACTTGCATAATTGATTTTGAAATATGTTTTTTGCCCATTTTTCTAAACTAATGCATTGCATAAAAGGTTAAAGGACTATAAATGGCTTTGAAAGGACCTAGTGGCCATGATATGATTTAATTAAATACTCAGGGTTCATAGATTTCCCCAAGTTGATGGATAATGGAGTTTTGGGGCCGTGGATTCCCCCAAGATGATGGCATAATGAAATTTGCTTGCAAGTTTGAATTGGTATGACAATACCATTTGGCAATGCCTTGATGAATGGCTTATCAATTAAATGATTGGGTTATATGTAAATGTTTTAATTGGGCTTAAAGGGAGTTGTATAGCTCGCCGTGAAGGTGGAGGTCCCGAGAGGACCAAAATTGAAAATCACATTTGCCGGCATGGGGGTCTTGATGACTGTGTGCATTTGTCACACTTTATATATTTGTATCCAGAATGGCGTAAGATCATGGATTCCCCGACCTTCCTTGGATATCTCTGGTTAGTGCGGCTACACGTACTGGGGCCCTTTCGGTGGGGGAAGCTGAAACCATATTTCCCATAGTTGTTCTTATGATGGTAGAGCTACACAATCCAGGTTAATGGTTTCAAATCTCATGCTAAACCTTGATCCGTAGGGCATACTATCTCTCTCTCTCTCTCTCTCTCTCTCTCTCTCTCTATATATATATATATATATATATATATATATATATATATGCAAATGCATGTATGTGAACATGTATATTGAAACTATTTTGGATGATTTGAAATGGCATCATTATATTATCCCTTATCCCCCGAGTTACATACTAGCTCTCACCTCGCTAAACATCCTAGTATGCTACATTGCTTCATAATGTAAGTTCTGAGGATGCTTCAACTTCCTTGCACAGTGTTAGGTGATTCCAATTCATCAGTCGGTCAACTTGAAGTGGTGAGCCTCCTTCTTCCGGAAGGCCCATTACTGCTTGGATTATTTTATGTCTTAGACTATTTCTTTGGGTTATTTTGGCTATTTTTGGGGGCATGTCCAACTTAGATTAATATTTGTTTTTTTAGAGGCTTTTATGGACAAAATTTTTGAAATGGTTGTTGTTGACTCTTAGAGCTTGTCTTTGAGTTACTTTGATTATCTTATTATTATGTTTAGCTATCATCCGTTGTTGTTTGGGTTATATTTTGGACAAGCTATGGGGGTGGTCTCTGGCCCTCGGCGGACTTAAGATACCCATCACGACTAGATTCGAGGTCGGGTCATGACAATATATATATATATATAAGGTTGGCGGGGTGGTGGTGTAACAATATAAGGTCGTGATTATTGAGGTGTCTAGATTTCATGGGGTAACGAATCTATGCCAGTAGCTTAGTGAATTAACCCGAAAGGCCTTGTATAAGTAGATGTACATATATAGATACAACAGAAACTTCTGATAAAAAGGCTCAGATTAGTAATCAAGACAAAGGAGATAATGCATCAAACATGGTTGCAAAACCACAGTTACTCTACAAGTAAGGCCTTTCGGGTTTCTTCACCAAGCTACTGGCATAGATCGTTACCCCATGAAATCTAGACACCTCAATAATCACAACCTTATATTGTAACACCACCACCCCGCCAACAACAACGATGACAACAATAATATCAACGACAACGAAAATCCCATTTTAAGGATTTCAACGCAAGCCATATATGATGATGATAAGTGAAACTAGTTTTTAAAATTAAGACTATTTTCAAATATCTGTACAAATCTTTTACTTAATAGTTGCCTAGGCATCTATTGGGATAGCGAGTCGGGGTGGAAGTTCCAACATGACGGAGTACCCGAAAGATGGTGAGAAGCAAACCAAGGATCGAAGGAGGTCAACACAAAGTAGTTTCACTCAGGACTAATCATTTTTCTGTAGATGCAGGGATCTATACATAAAAATGTAAATCTTTTTCAAAAATACCCAAGCGATTTGCGAGCCACACCAAAACATATAATGCTCAAGAATGGTATTTGGGTAGTCCTAAAGTCGGGTTTAATATCCATTTATCAAGGTCCTTTTAAATTGTCTATCTCATTTCTTAAGACCATGAAGGATAAACAAAGGTGCCTTATCTTCTTTATGAATACTGTGTTTAGAATTTTCCTATAAAATAGTCTCTAGAAAAAGAGACTTTGTGTCTACTAAATATTTACTTTAAGCGCAGGGGCATTCAAGGGAGTCAGCATGATAAATATGATAATCAAAAGGATCGCTCAATAGGAGGAAGAGCAGAAAGTCATCCTCAAAATTTGCCTTGAAGCGAAGTAAACGGTATTTCAGTAATCCCCAAATAAGGACTTTACACCGTTTACTTGCTTCCGATGGATTTGCTATTTAATTATTTATTCAGAAAGAGAAGATTAATAGTGGCATATGTCATTCAAATCATGATGCTCAGTCTTCGTCATTAAACTGTCATAAAGCTTGTCTGTGGTCGCCAGTGAGAGCGACATTGTGTTTACTAATTGTCTATCTTGAGTACAGGTACATGTAGAAAGTAAAATGCAGATAAACGAACTCAGATGAAACTGTTTTCAAATCACCGGAAAAACCATTTCATATCATTCTATTTTCGAGAGCACCATGTCATATCATTGCCAAGAGGGACATTTAATGTCATTGCTGAGAGGACCATTTCATAGCATTGCCAAGAGGGCCATTTCATCCCATTTTCGAGAAGGCCATTTCATATCATTGCCAAGAGGGCCATTTCATGTCATTTCCGAGAGCGCCATTTCATATCATTACCAAGAAGGCCATTTCATATCATTGCCAAGAGGGCCATTTTATGCCATTACCGAGAGGGATATTTCATATCATTTCCAAGAGGGTCATTTCGGCATCTCATATCATTGCCAAGAGGGTCATTTCATATCATCGCCAAGAGGGCCATTTAATATCTGTTGACATGCGAGACACAAATATTGGTGTCGAGGATATCATCAATATTTAATATCTGTTGACACATGAGATAACATAGTTGGTGTTGAGGATATCATCCGTATTTAATATCTATTGACACACGAGATATCATATGCTGGCGTCGAGGATATCATCAACATCTAATATCTGTTAACAGGCGAGATAGCAAATGCTGGCATCAAGGATATCATCAATACTTAATATTTGTTGACACATGAGATAGCATATAATAGCGTCGAGGATATTATCAACATTTAATATTTGTTTACACGTGAGATAGCATATCCTAGCATCGAGGATATCATCAACATCTAATATCTGTTGATATGCGAGATAGCAAATGCTGTCATTGAGGATATCATCAATATTTAATATCTGTTGACATGCGAGATAGCATACATTGGCGTCGAGGATATCATCAGCATTTAATATGACATAACATAACGTGGAACTCTTTCTTAGCAGAAAAATGGGATATAGTCTAGAGAGGGGCGCCAAACTCTTTGGACGTAGGCTAAAGGATGATCTCTACCACTATCCAACCACATCCCTGTTAGAAGGCATATGACTATTTTGGATATTCTGATTTCAGCTTCACCTTCAAGATATTTTTAAACTCATACCGAGGATAAACTTCTCTTTCTTTCAAATTCGAGTGATAGGGCACCTAGAGTTTTGGAAATTATGTCCAGGTAAGTTATTACCTATGGATGTGAAGGATCCCATATTCGTGGTTAAGAGGTTACAAGCCTCTTTTCTACAACTCGATCAACTTGTCACTCATCCTGAGCCAAAGATTGTCTCAAATAAAAGACAACTTTTTCTACCGATTGAGTCAAACTACAAGCAGTCTGATTCCTTGAATCTCGGGGATATGTAGGCTGGGCTATATTTTGAAAACTTGACTGCATTCCAACCAACCCCCAAATCCCTTTATTTCCCAACTTTTTTGTTTTATCAAAAACTCTAAAATTGAGATAGCTTGTGGATTTATTGAATATCGTGCCTTAAATCAAGCTTTATGAACTACAAGTGGCATGAATTCTCATACAAATCGAGATATGTAGGAAACCTGATTCCGAGGTCCGGACATAACTCCAAAACTTGTGCAATAACCAACCTTTTTTCAGAAATAAATTTGTGGGAAGACAAAAATTAGGTATGTCAACCTTCCTTTGCCCAGGTTTACTTGCATTCTCCCTATCTAAAGGGATGGGGCAGTTATTGACACCTAATTTTTGCCCTCAACTACTAAGTTTAGTCTCGAATTTCTTTAAATTGTAAATAAAATCACATCATTTATTTTATCCATTTATCTAGGTAATTTTTGCCACTTTATGTAACGATTATATATTTTCATATTCAATTATACGAAATCATATAATTTTGTTAAATAAATATTTATTTGACGGAATATCAAATTTTAATCAAGAATTATCTTTAAAATTAATTCAAACATGTAAGTTCTTACTTTAGATATAATTTATTCTTTAAAAAATAATAATATAATTTATTTGGAAAGATATTTGTTTGATTTTATAAAATCAAGAAACTCAGGATTGAATTAGTTGTTAATTTGCTTCAAATGTTATTTTAATTTATTCAATTTATTTAATTGGACCCTAATTGGAATCAATTCGACCATGATTGCAATGCAATTGGTCATTTGAATTTTATTTAGGCTAAAATTTAAATATAATTGTCTAAATTTTATTTATTGGCTATTTAATAAATAGCCCAAGTCAAGTCCAGCCTCCATTCCATTTTTAATTATTTTAATCAACCAACTCAAGCCCAATTAAACACTGAAGTAGCCTACATTCTTCTTAAAACCAACAATGACCCGGTCCAGTCCACAATCCATATCCTTTTTCCCTCATTTGTATATCGACAACAATAATATCATGAGCAAAACAGCAACACCGACAAAGCTGAAAGAACTGAGCAACACAACAAAAAAACCAATTTCGACCAACAACTTCTGTAACGAGCCAAAATCACCTCCCAGGGTGTCACACGGTGCTTAGGGATATAAGTAGCCAAAGCTAACCCTTGTAGCCTATCACTTCTCATAATACTAATTCAGGAAGGAATATACAAAAAACTATTACTGTCATATCAAATGAAAGGAAATACGAAGATAATACACGGTCTAAATGACCATAATACTGGAAATCTCAACACAACCACAGTCTGATAACTAGTCTGACAAAGCCTCTATACTCCATGAACTCGAGAGCTGTTGGGACAGGTCCCCAACTAACTCAAACTGAACTGAAAGTAATAATATAAACACTCGAATACTGAAATGTCTTAAGATAGGTCCTCAAACCATAAGGACTCACCACTGTATAAATGTAGACAAAGGTACTCGGGAATCACTGACGAGACTGGGACTGAGCACCTGAACATACATTATAAGACAATGTAGCACATAGAGGTATATGTGGATCAGTAGTTAGGAATGTACAGAGTATATGGGGGTGTATGCATTTACATAAAATAATATCAATACTGTTTAATCAAATCATGCATGTAAATAGGAATGACTCACATGGCTTGAATAAGTCAAAAATGTAAAGCTCATAAAGCATGAAGAATGAAGCATGTAACACAAATCTCGTGATTCATTATACTTTGGCTTTAAATTCTGCGCTCCCCTCTTATTATCATTACTCATAAGATGAAGGAAGCTTTAAACAATACTTTCAACTCATGCATATATCTAATGGAGAGTAAAACTTCTTTATTGCTCAAGGACTTATAACTCTTTTCAACTCAAAAACTTAGAACTCGGAATCATATGACTTTGGTTTTAAAAAAACTAATGATCAACTCTTATTATTAGATAAAACTACTTCCTTCTTTGGAATATACTTAAAAGCAATTCATTCACTTTAGAAAATATCTCATCTCAAAGCTTTAGGGCAAATATTCTATCTCAATGGAAAATACTTTAGTTTGGGGAGGTTCTCTTAACCGACATAAACCATGTGAGCTACACGGAGTCCAATGTCTTGTCCCCCTAAGAAAGAAACCTCACGTTAGGGAGAGGCGTCATACTCTTGCCAAGGAGTACAACCTCAAATCAGTGATCACTTATCTCGGCCTCGGGACCAATCATCTCGGCCTCAGGCCCAAAATCTCAAACCTATGGTGGCACGTAGTTCTGGGGTAAGAAACTATGGTAACTTACCCAACTCGGTGCTAAATACTACTCCCATTAGTTTATCTCACTCATCTCACGGAAATCCACTTTCAAAATAATCTCATGGTTCATAAGAACCCAATAGTCAAATCTGTAATCTTATGTGGTAGAGTGGATTTCAAAACTCTTGGACCATTAGGTCAAAACATTTCTCAATAATCTTAAAATACTCAAATCATGGGTGCTTATAACACAACAGTTCATAAAATTGCAAGTCTCAAGTAGGGCTTAATGACCCATAATTCAATCTCAAGTTAAAACTCATCATAATGCATAATAGATAACATATAGATTCATAATTCATGTAGAAATCTGGAATTTACAGAAATTTATCTCAAAATCTCAACATACTCATATACTTCAATATCTCAAACATTGCAACTATTAACTTCTCAAGGATTAAAATCATGAGGTATAAACCCAGCTTTAATTTCTCAAGAAAAAATGTAAAAATCATGCCATTAGACTCTCAATTCATGGGAAACATCAAAATATTGCAATCAATAACAATGGATGAAAATCCCTAATTCAATATCATGTAAAATCTCATAGATTACAGAAAATTATAGTTTAAATAAGCCTTTGGGCACAAGGGTGAAAGAATTACCCATGTTCAAAACCCAACATACCTTAGATTATGAAATTGGATGAACAAGCTTGCTTTAAACTCTTCTTCTTACTCTTGAGAGAGGGTTCTTGCAACCCTTGAACTTGGTGAGCTTAAATCTCAACTCAATTTGTAGAATCTATGGTGAGTTCTTAGATTTCTTAGAGAAGGGTGTTATATTTAATCTTGAGGGAGAAACCCTAGCTCTCTTGTGTTTTGGATGATAAATGAAGCCATTCACTTCGTTTGGAATATATCTGGTTGATAAAAGAGTGAAAAGACCGAAAAGTCCCTTTAAAAATAACTTAAACTATTGATCAGGGGTTGCGAAGGTCGGAATGATGGTTCGTCGCTAGTATGATGGTCCGTCGGATCATCCATCGCATGTCGGTCAAAAAAAGAACACACTGCCTTGGTGTGACGGTCGAAGCGATGGTCCGTCGCATCCTTGATGGTCCGTCGTCCTGGCCGTTGCACTTGGGCCAGGAATGGGAGTTACTGCTTGGCTACGACGGTTTGAGCGACGGTCTGTCGAATCATCCATCGCACCTGGGCGGTTCCAAAAACTCTCAATAAAATGGCCATAACTTCTCACCCCGATATCGGATTTGGACGAAATTGGTATCGTTGGAATCTAATTCAATTATCAACATGAAAAAAAGTCAAATTTAAGAAAATTTTACATTATTGAAACAACAATCACTTGGGAAGTCACTTCTTAATCTTTTAGGGTCAAAATTTACACTTCATTTGACACGCTCTAAGGCTTGAACTATGAGGGAACTTTGCGGGGTCTTACAATATCTCCCCCTTGGAAACATTCATCCTCGAATATCGCTAGTTAGACTAGGAACACAGGAAAACAGAGTACACATAGCTGAAGCAGTTTGCTAAATGGCTCAAAATCTCTCCAAACTCTTGAATACCTTAGAAATTACAAGAACTAATGCAAGAATAGATTTATTGCTGAACTTTAGATTTAGAAAGGCTGAATTAAGGAAGAATAATACATTCGGATCGATCTGAACTCGCGGAAAAGAGGTGCAGGTACTTGACCCGCATGTCATCTTCTGTCTCCCAAGTAGCTCCCTCAACTAACTAGTTCCGCCACAACACTTTGACCAATGGAACCTCTTTATTCCTCAGTCTACGGATCTTAAAATCTAGGATCTCAATGGGAATCTCATCGAATGAAAGAATGTTATGAATATCAACACTCTTTGAAGGATCTACCATAATGGAATAACCAATATGCTTCTTAAGCATGGACACATGTAAAATAAGATGAACGGCTGACAACTCAACAGACAACTGAACCTCATAGCTACTTTACCAACACGGCTCAAAACTCTATACGGCCCAACATAACGGGGACTAAGCTTTCCCTTTTTACTAAACCTCTTCACCCCTTTCATGGGTAAAATCTTCAAGTACACCAGATCACGTACTTCAAACTCAATATCTATTCTCCTCACTTCGGCATATGAGTTTTGATGACTCTGAGTTATCTTTAACCTCTCCCTAATCAACTTAACTTTCTCCATAGCTTCAAATACTGCATCAGGCCCAATCACGGCAGCTTCACCCACTTCAAACCAACCTATGGGTGATCTATATCTCCTACCATACAAGGCCTTAAATGTTGCCATCCTAATGCTAGCATGGTAACTATTGTTATAGGCGAACTCTATCAATGGCAAATGCTCATCCCAACTATCTTTGAAATCAAGAGCACACACCCTCAACATATCTTCTAAAGTTTGAATGGTCCTCTCAGCCTGACCATCTATCTGTGGATGAAAAGCAAAAGTCAAAAGAACTTGGGTACCAAGACCCTGTTGAAATGCCCTCTAAAACTAAGAAGTAAATTGAGTATCCCTATCCAAAATAATAGACAAGGGAACTCTGTGCAGCCTGACTAACTCCCGAATATATAATCTAGCATAATCCTCAGATGTATAAGATGTATGCATGGGCAAGAAGTGCACGGACTTAGTTAGCTTGCCTACAACAACCAAAATAGAATCATAATGATGATGCGAAAGAAGCAACCCGGTCACGAAGTCCATAGTCACCACCTCCAACTTTCAAGTGGGTATACCAAACTCTTGCATCACACCACCAGGTCTTTGGTGATCTACCTTAACCTGTTGGCACGTTGCACACTTTTCTACAAACTCAGCTATATCCTTCTTCATACCATTCCACTAAAAGATTTCCCGTAAGTCGCGGTACATCTTGGTAGTGCCGAGATGAATAGAATACCGCGCGCCATACGCTTCGGCCATAATCCTCTGCCTCAGCTCATCAACACACAGAACATACAATCTACCCTGCAATCTTAACACGCTATCTCCCCCTTGGGAGAAAACCTCTACCTTTTGGTCCTTACCTATCTCCTTTAGTCTGACCAAACTAGGATCTCTATCTTGCTTCTCCTTCACTTCCAAAACTAAAGAGCATTCGGAACTACTTGCACCAAAGTACTTCCCTCAGCTAAATCAAGTAACCTAATACCTAATCTAGCCATACAATGCACATCATGAGCTTACCTTTTCTTACCTTCCTCTACATGAGCAACACTACCCATAGACAATCTGCTAAGGGAATCCACCACTCCATTGACCTTGCCCGGATGATACAACACACTCATATCATAATCTTTTAACTAATCTAACCGCCTCCTCTACCTAAGATTCAGCTCCCTCTGAGGAAACACATACTGCAGGCTCTTATGATTAGTAAACACATCAGCATGAACACCATAAAGATAGTGTCTCTAGATTTTCAAAGAAAAGACCACAACAGCTAACTCAAGATCATGGGTTGGGTAATTCTTCTCATACAACTTTAATTGTCTAAAGGCATAGGCTATAACTTTACCTCTTTGCATCAACACATAACCCAAACCAATCCTAGAGGCATCACATTACACCATAAAACTATCTGTACCATCAGGCAAAGTCAACACAGGGGCTGAAGTAAGTCGAGTCTTCAACTCCTGAAAACTCTTCTCATAGGAATCTGACCACTGGAACTTAACTTTCTTTTGGGTCAACCAGGTCATGGGAGACTCAATAGAAGAGAAATCTTCAACACAACGGTGGTAGTAGCCTGCTAGACCCAAGATACTTCTAATATCAGACGGAGAGATAGGTCTAGGCCAATTTCTTACAGCTTTTGTATTTTGGGGATCAACTCTAATACCTTCGGCTGAAATAATATGACCAAGAAAGTCTACAGACCTTAGTCAAAATTCACACTTACTGAATTTGGCAAACATCTGGTGACCTCTAAGAGTTTGCAAGACAATTTTAAGGTGATCTGCATGATCATGCTCACTGCAAAAGTAGATAAGGACGTCATCTATGAACACTATGACTAACATGTAAAGATATTACTTGAATACTCGATTCATGAGGTCCATAAAAGCTGCTGGGGCATTAGTTAGCCCAAAAGACATGACTAAAAACTCAAAGTGACCACAGCGGGTTTGGAAGGTTGTCTTTGGGATATCACATTCCCTCACTTTAAGTTGATGATAGCCTGATCTAAGGTCTATCTTAGAGAACTAACTTGTACCTCACAACTGATCAAACAGGTCATCAATTCTTAGAAGAGGGTACTTATTTTTTACTGTAACTTTGTTAAGCTAACGATAGTCAATGTACATATGCAAACAACAATCTTTTTTCCGCATGAATAGAACAGGTGCACCCCAAGGAGAAATACTGGGGCTTATGAAACCTTTGTCTAAAAGATCTTTGAGTTGCTCTTTCAACTCCTTAAGCTTAGCAGCTGCCATATGGTATGGCAGAATAGAAATAGGGTGAGTATTGGGAAAAAGGTCAATCCCAAATTCTATCACTCTATCGGGAGGTACCCCTAAGAGATCTTCCGAAAAAACATCTGGAAACTCATTAACAATATAGACTGACTAAATAGTTGGAGCCTCAAACTTAGTTTCTTTGACTCTAACTAGGTGATTGATGCAACCCTTAGATATTAGCTTTTTGGCTTTGATATAGGAGATAAAATAACTCTTGGGAGATACCAAACTCCCAGACCACTCAAAAACTGGCTCATCAGGGAACTAAAACTTAACCACATGGGTACGACAGTCTATAGATGATAACAAGAATAAAGCCAATCCATACCCAGAATAAGGTCAAAATCCACCATGTCTAACTCTATCAAATCAACCAGTATGATTCTATGAAGAACAGTAATAGGACAATCTCTATACACTTGTTTAGAAATAGCTGACTCCCCTACTGGTGTGGAGACTAGGAAAGGCTCAGGAATCTTTTTGGGACTCATTTTGAAATTCACAGCCACAAGTGGGGTTACATAGGAGAGAGTTGACCCAAGGTCTAACAACACATAAACATCAAAACAAAAGACACAGAGTATACCCGTAACAACATTGGGATAGTCCTCCTACTTCTGACTGGATGGTAAGGCATAGAATCTATTCTAGCACTGACCGCCAATAGTGCTAGATGAAGCACCCTGAGTAGGGGTAGGATAAGGTACAGGAGATGGTGTAGTAGTAGTCTCTTCTTGAGGTCGAGCATCTTTGGTCCCTCTCCTAGCATGCGGACAATCTCTAAGTCTGTTGCATTACTTTCCAAAACCAAAACAACCCCTCAAATCTGTTAAACACTCACCAGGATGATCCCTACCACACTTAGCACAAGGAGGATAATGGGGCCTGTGATCAACACTGTTCTGTGACCCAGACATAAAATACCTACTCCCTTGCTCCTGCATGCCTCTAGGTGCGACAGTACTAGCTGATGAAGGCACTAGAATAGACAGACGTCTCTAAAACCGAGGGCGGTTTCCTTCATAAAACCTAGGTTGACTATACTCATGCTGCTCAAATCTAGCCCTCTTGTTACCCATCACTCTCTCTCTCTCTCTCTCTCTAATCTTATCCATCGCTAACTGTTGTGCATGCATCATCAATGTAGATAGATCTATATCCTTATGCAGCATCATAGACCTACACTTTTTTAGTACCAAACCAGAAATACATATCATGAACTTGCTCATACTATCTCGGGTGTCAGAAATTAAATTAGGAGAATACTTGGCCAACTGGTTAAACTTCAAGCAGTACTCCTTAACAGTCATGGAAACCTGCCTCAAGTTTATAAACTTCTCAATCTTTGCGTTCCTAATATCAGGCGGAAAGAACTTGTCCAAGAATGCATCTTGGAATACCTGCCAAGTCATAGGAGCATCATCCTTACCTCTACCTTTCCTCCACAATACAACCCAGTCATAAGCTATGTCCTCCAACCTAAAAGATGCCAACTCAACACTTTCTTCCTCAGAAATATACATTACCTGCGAGATCTTTCTCACTTTCTCAAGGTATAACTATGGGTCCTTACTTGCCTTGGACCCATAAAACTCTGGCGGATTCATCCACATGAAATCACGGATCCTAGAAGTAGCTACATCACCTCCCTGATAATTTTCAACTGTGGCTTGGTTATTGGCCCGAACATTAGTGGTGACTTCTTGGGCTAATCCCTGAAAGGCCGCTTGAAACTCAGCATGAGACATAGTCTTATTCAAAGAATCAACAGGTGCGGGTTTTTCATCATTATTTCTGTGGGCATTTGTTATTCGGAGAGGCATTTTCTAAAATAGGAGACCATGAATTATTAGATGAGAGGGAAAACTGTAGGTACGATGGAATCTGAAAGAAAGAAATAGCTTTTTGCTAAAACGTCTTGTAGCCTCTTGCTTATAGATGTAGCGCACTACACACCGATGATTAAGGATCTACTCAACATGGCTTGTCAGACTCCCTAGTACTCTTTTAAAACCTTAGGCTCTGATACTAAGTTTGTAATGACCCAAAATCACCTCCTGGGGTATCACACAGTGCTTAGGGCTACAAGTAGCCCCAAGCTAATCGTTTGAGCCTATCACTTCTCATAATACTTATTCAAGAAGGAATATACAAAACACTGGCACTGTCATATCAAATGAATGGAAATACAAAGATAATACTCGGACCGAACGACCACAATACTGAAAATCTCAATACAATCATAGTCTGATAACTAGTTTGACAAAGCCTTTACTACTCCATGAACTCGAGAGCCGTTGGGACAGGTCCCCAACTGACTCAAGCTGAACTAAAAGTAATAACATAAACACTAGAATACTAAAATGTCTAAAGATAGGTCCTTAAACCATGAGGACTCACCACTGTAGAAATATAGATGAAGGTACTCGCCAATCACGATGAGATTGGGACTGAGCACCTGAACCTATATTATAAGACAATGTACCACATAGACGTATATGTGGATCAGTACTTGGGAATGTACTAAGTACATATGGGTGTATACATTAACATAAAAAATATCAATACTCTTTAATCAAATCATGAATGCCAATAGGAATGACTCATATGGCTTGAATAAGTCTAAAATGTAAAGCTCATAAATCATGTAGAATGAAGAATGTAACACAAATCTCGTGAGTCATTATTCTTTGCCTTTAAAATCTGTGCTCCTTTCTTATTCTCATTACTCATAGGATGGAGGAAGCTTTAAGCAATACTTTTAACTCATGCATATATCTCCTGGAGAGTAAAACTTCTTTATTGCTCAAGGACTTATAACTTTTTTGAAATCCAATACTTGGGATTCGGAATTATATGACTTTAGTTTAAACAAAACTGATGATCAACTCTTATTAGTAGAGAAAACTATTTTCTTCTTTGGAAAATACTTAAAAGCAATTCGTTCACTTTAGAAAATATCTCATCTCAAAGCTTTAGGGCCAATTTTCTATCTCAATGGAAAATACTTTAGTTTAGGAAGGTTCTTTTACCCGACATAAACCATGCGAACTATATGGAATCCAATGTCTTGTTCTCCTAAGGAAGAAACCTCACGTTGGGGAGAGGCGTCATACTCTTGTCAAAGAGTATAACCTTAAATCAGTGATCACTTATCTCGGCCTCGGGCCCAATCATCTCGGCCTCAGGCCCAAAATCATAAACTTATAGTGGCATGTAGTTCTGGGGAAAGAAACTATAGTAACTTACCCAACTCGGTGCTAAATACTACTCCCTTTAGTTTATCTCGCTCATATCATGGAAATCCACTTTCAAAATAATCTCATGGTTCATAAGAACCAATAGTTAAATCTGTAATCTCATGTGGTAGAGTGTATTTCAAAACTATATGACCATTAGGTCAAAACATTTCTCAATAATCTCAAAATACTCCAATCATGGGTGCTTATAGAACAATAGTTCAAAAAATTGCAAGTCTCAAGTAGGGCTTAATGGCTCTTAATTCAATCTCAAGTTAAAACTGATCATAATGCATAATAGATAGCATATAGATTGATAATTCATGTAGAAATCTAGAATTTACAGCAATTTATCTCAAAATCTCAAAATACTCATATACTTCAATATCACAAATGTTGCAACTATTTACTTCTCAAGGATTAAAATTATGAGGTATAAACCCATCTTCGATTTCTCAAGAAAACATGTAAAAATCATGCCATTAAACTCACAATTCATGGGAAACATCAAAATATTGCAATAAATAACAATGGGTGAAAAACCCTCATTCAATATCATGTAAAATCTCATAGATTACAGAAAATTGTAGTTTAAATAAGTCTTTGGGAACAAGAGTGAAAGGATTACCCATGTTTAAAACCCACATACCTTAGATTATGAAATTGGATGAACAAACTTGCTTTAAACTCTTCTTCTTACTCTTAAGAGAGGGTTCTTGAAACCCTTGAACTTGGGGAGCTTAAATCTCAACTCAATTTATAGAATCTATGGTGAGTTCTTGGATTTCTTGAAAAAGAGTTTTAGATTTGATCTTGGGGGAGAAACCCTAGCTCTCTTGTGTTTTGGATTATGAATGAAGCCATTTGCTTCATTTGGAATATATCTAGTTGGTAAAAGAGTGGAAAGACCGAAAAGTTCCTTTAAAAAAACAACTTAAAATACTGATCCGAGGCTACAAAGGATGAAGTGATGGTTTTTCATTAGTCTAATGGTACGTCGGATCGTCTGTCACACGTCGGTCAGAAAAAGAACACACTACCTTGGTGTGGTGGTCGAAGCGACGGTCCATCACAGCCTTGACGGTCTGTCGTCCTTAACATCACACTTAGGCTAGAAAAGAGAGTTACTACCTTGGTTTTGATGTTCCAAGCGATGGTTCATCGAATCGTCCATCGCACCTGTGCGGTTTTAACAACTCTCAATAAAATAGCCATAACTTCTCACCCCGATACCGGATTTGGAAGAAATTGGTATCGTTGGAAATATAATTCAATTATCTACATGAAAAAAAGTCAAATTTAAGAAAATTCTATAGGGTTGAAACTACAATCACTTGGGAAGTCACTTCTAAATCTTTTAGGGCCAGAAATTACACTTTACCTGACATGCTCTAAGGTCCGGACTATGACGAAACTTTGTGGGGTCTTATAGCTTTAACCTGACCGACCCCCTTTTCTCAACCCAAATTTGGTGAACCGACCCATATCCGCCATGTATTTAATGTAAATTCTAGAAGCTGGATAGCTCAGCCCTAAATTATTTCAAATTTGTATGATTTCCGTACAATTCCGCCTTATAGCCTTATTCTCCTTTCAAAATTCAAAGTTCCCTTATTATAGAAATTCTAAAAATGCCCTCAAATTATTTTCTCCCTCATCGGCTGAAACTTGAAAGGAAACCCCCAATCCTTTCTATATAGAGCTATCTTTGGAGAAAATTTGAACAAGTATTGAAGGCGAGAAAAAATTAGACCAAGCAAATAAGATGTTGTTTTCTTAGTCATTATATTGTTACAAAGAATCATTAAGGTTCTCAGAGTAGCCGCGGAGCTTTTTGGTGGTGGTCGAGATCCCGACGAAAGCCCGAAGTCCTATTTTATTGCCACAAAAGAGGTAAATATACTTTTTTCCTTTTCAATTTTATCATTTTCTTCTTTAGATTTTTTTTCACAGTAATAGTTATTTAGTTGTAATCGTGATTGAGGCTAGAATTTGTTTGTTATAGAAGGTCTTGAAGGCCATTAGGTTTTTGTAAGATGTAGTATTCTGTGGAGCTGATTGCTTTCACTCTAGCTACTTAATTCATTATTTGGATTCACACTTGTTAGCCTTTTAATTTATTGCTGGTCAAGTTGTTTGAAGTTATGATTAGGGAGTGTGAACATTTTTTATCGTACAAGGGCGATTTGCCTATTACCTTGAAATCATTTTATATACTTGTTTGTGAATAGTTACATGTTCGATGTTTTTTGAATCTATAAATTGAGGCAGATCTCGGCATGAAAATATTTATAATCTTTGTTTAGTATAGTCCTTTTCGATTATAGGAGAACATGAGGAAAATATAATCTTATTTCTAGTATTTTGGTTGTGTATGTTCGTCTTACCTAATTGATAGTATGTTTTGATGACTTTTGCTACAATTACTCCATTTTATCGATTAGAATTTATGTTTATGCATAATCTATGCTCTTTCTTTTTTTGTCTCTCTTCTATCTATCTATTTTTCTTCCTTCTTTGTTTGATAATCCTTTTATTGTATTTGTACACTAAAATTCTCGTCAACTACATTTCCTTTGCATTTATTGGTCTCTAATTACATCCATCAAAAAATAAACTCCAAATATAAAATTTTCAATTTAATACTCAAGAGCTAAATTGAGTGATTTAAGGATAGTATTAACATGTGCTTCTCACACATCTTTCACTTCTTGATTAGTTGCATCGTGCACTATTTATTTTGGGAAATTCTTTATGTTCAACATTTTCCTTAATTCATCTTTTGGGGCCTTAAATTTGCATTCAGTTTGTTGACTTGTGTTTTTCATTTTTTGCCTTGTTAACTTCCACCATTTGATTATTTCATCTCTCATTAGTGGATCTTCTTTGTTTTCTTATCTTGGTGACATGACAACTAAGTTATGACTTCGTGTGGTTCATATTTTCAATGTTCATGGCCTTCTTTTATGTTTTACTTTTGCTATCATAAGATGGATCCATATCTTGTTTCCAGTGTTATTATCACGATTTTGATTATTATGGATTGTGTAAATTTCACCCTTCCCAGACCCCACTATGTGGGACTACACTGGGTTTGTTGTTGTTGTTACTGTTGTTATTTTTCTAACTTCTTTGATTGGTCCTGTTTTACAAATTTTAATTTCTTTTTCCTTTGGTTGGCTATAAGTAAATTTTATTTTTCTTTTCTTTCGTTGATTATGTATTAATGTTCTTTATTTTTCTTATTTTGCATGAAAATCTATTGGAGTCCAAACAGACTCATTCCCTTCGCATTCCATAATGGGCCAATGAGGCCAAATTTTTTAGTCAAGCCCAATGGAAAGCCTAAAAAACAATCACATGACTCACAGATACGTGGAGTTAGAAGAGGGAAAATGAACCAAATCCCCCCTTGTTAAAGTAGCTAAGATACTTATTTTCCCTTGTTCATTTATTTATTATCGCTTTATTTATTTTAAGTTACTTATTTAGTTATTTATTTATTCATTCATATGAGTCTTGAAGCCAAGGTTGTAAACTAATACAGGTGAAACAGATTTCGGGCCAAAAGGGTTGAAAATAAAGTTTAGGATAGGTTATCGACAAAGGCCCAATATTTAGATTAGGATAGGTGATGGTGGGACAAAAGCCCAAGTTAGCCTAGGACAGGGTCTATTGATTTAGGCCTAATGGTCTAAGTCTTTTATTTTCTCCCTTTCTCCTTTTACATGCTTTGTTATTAATTTGTTTAGACTTAGTTAAATTCCCTACTAAGTCGTCAAAATCTATTTTACACAAGTCTTTTCCTAAAATTAATTATTTTCAATAATTAATTTTTCTTTTAGAAGTTAGTCAAAGAATCATTTTCAAATAGTCTGGATAACCGCAAGTTAGCGGACATTTTAGGTGCCTTAAAACCCTTTCTAAAGTGTTAGTGGGAACCGCTTACCTAGAAGTTCAAAACTTAAATGAACTTCCTATTCTGAATCATCTAAGTACTTTATAAAGGTTTTTGTAATTCCTTTTCAAATAAATTAAGTGGTGACACTAAAAAGTCTTATTTTCTCAAAACAATGATCTTTTTGATCAGCATCAGGGTGCTAAGCACTTTTCTAAGATTGATCTTTGGTCGGGTTACCATCAGTTAAAGATTAGGAAGATGGATATCCTTAAGACTACTTTCCAAACTCGGTATGGTTATTTTGAGTTTTTGGTGGTGTCCTTTGGTTTGACTTATGCCCCGATGATATTTATAGATCTTATGAACAGTGTCTTTTGTGTTCTTATATTTTTTTAAATAGTGTTTATTGATGATATTTTGGTGTTTTCCAAGAGTGAGGTTGATCATGTTGATCACCTTCACATAGTGTTGCTAACCTTTTAGGATCAGTGGTTGTATGCAAAATTCTTGAAGTGTGATTTCTTGTTAAATATTGTGACCTATTTAGGTCATGTTGTTTCTAGTGAAGAGGTCATGATGGATACACAAAAATTTATGGTGGTTAAGAAGTGGCCTAGACCCATGACTTCAATCGATATTTGGAGCTTTTTGGGTTTAGCCAGTTATTATAGAAGGTTTGTAGAAATTTTTTATTCTATTGCTACCCCATCAATTAAGTTGACTTAGAAAAAGGTAAAAGTTATATGGTCTGATGGTTGTGAGGGTAGTTTTGAGAGGTTGAAGAATAAGTTGACTTTGGC
This sequence comes from Capsicum annuum, assembly GCF_002878395.1. Taxonomy (NCBI): domain Eukaryota; kingdom Viridiplantae; phylum Streptophyta; class Magnoliopsida; order Solanales; family Solanaceae; genus Capsicum; species Capsicum annuum. The sequence continues at coordinate 87,817,735 of NC_061118.1, read as the reverse complement.
TCTAGTTTTGACTCGACTAGAGGGTACTGATAGTTTTGTTATTTATTGTGATGCATCTCGGGTGGGACTGGATTGTGTGTTGATGCAGTATGGCAAGGTGGTTGCATATGCTTCTAGGCAGTTAAAGATGCATGAAAAAAAACTATATGAATCATGATTTAGAATTATTGGTTGTAGTCTTTGCTTTGAAGATTTGGTACCACTATTTGTATGGGGTTTATGTCGACATCTTCTTAGACCATAAGAGTTTGCAGTATGTTTTCCCCTAGAAAGAGTTGAATCTTAGGCAGAGGAGATGGCTTGAGTTACTCAAGGAGTATAACATGAGTCTTCACTATCATCCAGGTAAAGCAAAGTGATTATTAATGCTCTTTGCAGGTTATGTATGTGAATCTTATCTCATGTTGATGAGGAGAAGCAAGGGATGGTGAAGGATATTCACCGTTTGGATAATCATAGAGTTCGTTTGTTGGACTCTGAAGATAGTGGTGTGATTGTGCAAGAGATGGAAAAGTCATCTCTTTGTGCTGAGGTAAAGGATAAATAGGTCTTAGATCCTATCTTAATGCAGATCAAGGATGATATAGATCACCAGAAGGTGATGGCTTTTTAGATTTGAGGTGGTGGTATCTTAAGGTACCAAGGTAGATTATGTATTTTAGATGTAGATGGCCTGCGGGGGAGGATCTTGGTTGAAGCTCATAAGTCGAGATACACTATTCGTCCTAGTTTAATGAAGATATATCATGATTTGAAGAGATCTATTGGTGAAATAACATGAAGAGGGATATGGCCAACTTTGTGGCTAAGTACATGGTGTGTAAACAAGTGATGATTGTGCACTTGAGGCCTCGTAGTTTGTCTTAAGAGATTGAGTTGCCTGTATGGAAATGGGAAGTGATTAAAATGAATTTTATCACTAGTCTATCATGGTCTTGCCAACTGTTTGATTTGATTTGGATCATTGTGGATAGGATGACCAAGTCCACTCATTTCCTACCCGTGAAGACTAATTACTTGGCAGAGAATTATGCCAAGCTCTTCATTCAGGAGATTGTGAAGTTGGATGGTGCTCTAGCTTCCATCATATCTGACTGAGGTACTTAGTTTTTGTCTCATTTTTGGTATTTCTTTCAAAAAGGCTTAGGAACTAAGGTGAACCTTAGCACCGATTTCCACCCTCAGACAGATGGACAGGCAGAGAGGACAATCCATAGTTTGAAGGATACATTAAGGTCTTGTGTAATAGATTTTAGTGGTAGTTGGGTTGACCAGTTGCCTCTTATAGAGTTTTCGTATAATATCACTTTAGTATTGGGATGGCTCCTTTTGAGGCCTTGTATGGTAGAAGGTGTAGGTATCCTATTGGGTGGTTTGAGGTTGGTGATATTAGGTTGTATGGTCTCGACTTTGTTCACTAGGCTATGGAAAAGGTGAAGGTGATTCGGGATAGGCTTAAGACCACCCAAAGTTGTAAAAGTCCTATGCGGATGTAAGGCGAAGGAATTTGAAGTTTGATATGGATTATTTGGTGTTCTTGAAGGTGTCTCCCATGAAGAGAGTGATGCAATTTGGGAAGAAGGGGAATCTCATTCCCGTTATATGGGTCCATATCATATTTTATGGCGAGTGGACAATGTGGGTTATGAGTTATTATTGCCTTTGAGTTTGGAATCTATCACTTTGGTCTTCCTTGTGTTGATACTGAAGAAGTGCGTGGGTGATCCTTCCTTGGTTGGTCCTTTGGAGAACATTGGTATTTTAGATTCCTTATTATATGTGGAGGTCCCGATTAAGATTTGGGATTGGCAAGTCCATCAGTTAAGTGCGAAGGATGTGGCTTTGATAAAGGTTTTATGGAGGAACCAAAACTGTGAAGAAGCTCTTGGTAATTTGAAGAGGACATGAGGTCCATTATCCATTCTTGTTTCCCGCTTTGCGTAATCGTGTGTAAGGTATGTGTATTTCTTAACATCTTTGTTTTCTGACTTTGTTAAAGGAAATTGTGATTTCCTTGATATCTTTGATTTCTGTCTTTTTTAAAAGTAAGTGTGGATGCTCTCTGTGTTAACTAATGCTAATAAATTCCTTATCTCATCATTCGAGAATGAATGATCCTAAAATGGGAGAATGTAACACCCCGAATTTTTATCCCTAAAATTTTCTAAGTTTTTAAACTCACTACCCAGACTACGACTCTCCTAATGAGTCGTTACGTGTCATTATGGATCATGGGGACCCAATAATAGCTTGGAAAGTATATTGTCTTGGATTTCCTATTATGGCTATGACTTAGAGGTTACGAGTCGTAAAGACTCAAATTGAGTGGTATAGTCCTATCCAAAGCCAAACTAGTGTGGTACCCAAAGTATTCTGTCTTGACTATGACCTGGATCCTACAAGTCGTGGCGTCTTATAATGAATTATAGGGTGGGTGTCGTAGTGTCACCAGAGGGGGGTCCCTCGGCTATTGTCCAGACTACGACTCATAGTGATGAGCAGTATTGAGTCCTAATGTGTCCTATAGTGACCCGTAGTCACTGGAAACAATTTTTTATCTTTTAAGTTGAAGGCACTTTGGACATGTCCCTCTCTACTCTCTTAATACCCATACCTATAAAACACCCTTGGGGTGTTATTTTCAAAAATTCAACACTCAAAGCACTCTCTCAAACTCTCAAAACTCTCTAAGGTCAAGATACTTGGGTTTTCTAAGAAGTTGGTCATCTAAAGGCTTAATGGTTGATTTCTCTCCATAAATCTTGGTATTTCAGGCATGTTACTCTTCTCCAACTCTTATTTCATGAAAAATATATGTTTTAAATGGTTTAATTGTATGGATTTAAATGTGGTTATTCATATTATTAAGGGTTTTAGAATGATGATCCTTGAATTGTTTTTCCATAGCTTTGATGAGTTACTCATTCTTTAAAATTGATGTTTTGAACTAATGGGGTGCACGGGTGTGGGATTTGGAATGGGGGTCAAGTTATTCCCCCAACTTGATGTTTTAAACTTGAAAATTGGTTTTGAATAATTGTGTTCCCTCAACCCACTTATGTAAATGGGTTTAAATTATGAAATTATCACTTGGTTCGACTTACTCACCTATATTATTGTATTGTATTAATGGTTCAATAATGAACATGGATTTTGAAAGTCTTATTGGCTATGGTTGATTTAATGAACAAAGGGGATTGAGGCATTCCCCCAAGTTAATATGATTGTTATGGAACGGAGATAAGCTTGCAAGTGTAAGGGTATGACAATACCCATGGTATGCCTTAACGATTGATTATTTGGTTAATTAATGTGTTATGTGAAAATTGTTTTAAATTGTGATTAATGGGGGTTATGTAGCTAAGCTGTGAAGGTGTGGGTCTTGGATGACTTATACTAGAAACTCATGTTTGTGGACATGAGGTTTGGTCTTGATGATCATGTGCACAGTTCACACTATTGATATATAATTGTATCTTAGATTGATTGTGTGTTAGGGCATTCTTTGGTCTTCCTTGATACCTCTGATTTATGCTGCTAACATGCATTGGGCCCTTTCAGTAGGGAAAGCTGACCCCATATAGCCCGTGGGTGCCTGTCTATGATGGTTGAACTACATAGCCCCAAATAATATTTTACTATCATGCTAAACCTTGTTCCCTTTCCCAACATCTATTATATTTATGTATGAATGTATGCGAATATGTACAATAGCTTTGAAATGTATATAACTTGGCATTATATTTTCCCCTATCCCTGAGTTTAATGCTAGTGCTCAATCCACTAATCATTTTCGGACGCTGTATCTCCACACGATACAGGCACCGAAGATACTTTTACTTTTTTGTGTTGTGTTAGATAGATTGACTCAGTTTATCGGTCATTTGCAGTGAAGTGGTGAGCTTTCATTTTTTTGGAAGACATAATCATTTCATCAATTTTCTTTCATAAACTAAAATTAAAGAGTTCACATTACCATTATCATTATTATTGTCATTGTCAGAGTCGAGAACATGTTCCGACCTAGATTATTTTTCGATTTGTAAAGGCTTTGTGAACATTATTGTGGATACGGTATTGATGTTGACACTCTTAGTTATCCTTCATTTTATTATCTTTTTATCTTGTTATATGTTTGGGTTTCAGCTACTGCTAGGTGTGCTATCTTTTGTGTGGTTAGGCTAAGGGGGTGGTCTCTGGTCCTTGGTGAACTTGAGATACCTATCACAGCCAGGACCTGGTTTGGATCATGACAAAGAGGCTCCTAGGATTAAACAAAACCTTTTAATTCTTTAATTTATAGACTAAGCATCCAAAATTTATTAATTTAGTCAAAGATGGTCGAAATGTAGAGATTGCAGGTTGCATGATGTTCCAATATGTTAGGAAGATGAAATTACTAAAAATAGATCTAAAGAGGTTGCATTCTCAAGCCTTTATAAAAATTATCAAGGAGGCAAGTGATGATAGAGTTACCTTGAAGCAGGCTCATGGACTCCTACAATCTAATCCTACTGATGCAACTTTGTAGGCTAAGGAGATGCATGCTTATCATAAGTTTAGGACTTCCTCTTTATGGCTGAAATATTTCTACAGCAAAGAAGTAAAGCCACTTGGGTAAGGTTTGGAGATTACAACTCCAAGTACTTTTACTTAGTCACTAAGGATAAAAAATTGAAGCAAGTAACCACCCAATTAAAGGATAAAAAGATGTATAGCAAACTGATTCAGATACTATAGCATCTTTGATTGTTATCTGAGATGAGAACACCACTAATAAGTGTAATTTTGTGCAATGGCAAGACACTGACTGCAACTTATCATGAGCATATGTTGTAGTAGTTTGAACCAAAAGATGTTAAGGCTACTCTCCTTCGTATTAGCAGCTATAAGAGCCCTAGGATAAATGGTTTTGGGAGTGAATTCTACAAGGTAGATTGGTCTATCATTGAAACATATGTTACAAATTTAGTCCTGGATTTCTTTCATAATCAAAATCTACTAAGGTAGATTAATAATACTTGTACTGCATTGATATCGAAGGGGAAGATTCTTGAGTTTGCTAGCTAATTCAGTCTAATATCATGTTGCAATATTATACATAAGTGTATTTTGAAGCTCATTTGTAGTAGGTTGTAGTAGGTAGTAAATCATATAATTATAGATAACCAATTAGTCTTTGAGAATGATAGATATATGTTGCACAATATTGCTCTATCATAATTTACTAAGTCATTATAATACAAAAAAGGCATCCCTTGGTTGTGTCATGAAGATTGATCTCAAAAAAATTTATGATATTGTCCATTAGGACTTTGTGGAAGAAACTTTGGATGGTTTTTAATTTCTTGCTCAGTTTATTACATTGATTATGATATGTGTGTCAATAACAAAGTATACAGTGAAGATAAATGAAAGCAATCATAGTTACCCTAAAGAAAGGAATGGCCTCATACAAGGAGATCTAATGTCTCCACTTCTTTTTATCTTTGTAATGGAATATCTATCTAGAACACTACATACTATGAGCTTAATGCATGACTTCAGATTCCATCGTATATGCAAAAAACAAAGGCTTACACATTTAGTTTTTGTAGATGATATAACAATTTTCTTTAAAGTAAATGTTGCTTTAGTTAGCAAAATTATGAAATCTTTAAAACATTTTAGTGCATCCACAGGATTGGAAGCAAACCTGGATAAATCTAGTTTATTTTTGTCAAGGGTTGATAATATTATTAGTGATTAGATACTTATAAGAAATAGCTTTGCAGTGGAATCCTTCCCCGTAAGGTACCTTGGACTGTCTTTGTCTCCTAAGAAATGGAGGAAAATTGTCTATAATATAGTAGTGGAAAAGATAAGTCAGAGAATCACCATGAATTATTCCAAGATTCTCTCATATGTTGGGAGTCTACAAGTAATCAGTGTTGTTTTGTTCTCTATTAATAGTTTTTGGGGTATTCTCTGAGCCTATGTTATGGATTTTAGAGGTAAGTGGGAGGAGAACTTAACCTTGGCATAGTTCAAGTATAATAATAGTTACAATTCGAGTATTAAGATGGTGCCTTTTGAGGCTTTATATGGAATGAGATGACATTCCTGAATTCAATGGTTCGAGACTTCTAAGATTTGACCCGTGGTACTAACTTGCTTCAGGTGTTGTTGATAGAGTTAGGGTAATTCAGGAAAGGTTGAGGGCAGTTGGAGTAGGTATAAGTCTTATGCAGATCATAGACTTCGTGCCTTGGGATTTAGAGTTAATGATAAGATTTTCCTTCGAGAATTGCCTATGTAGGGTGTGGTAAGATTTGAGAGGAAAGGCAAGCCCATCCCCAGATATATTAGACCCTTCGAGTTTCTTCTCATAGTTGGTGAGTTAGATTATAAGTTAGCCTTAACACCAAATTTTGTTGTTGTCCATACTATTTTCCATGTATCTATATTGCGGCAATACGTTCTTGACCAAACGTATGTATTTAGATGGGACTCAGTCCTGTTGGATGAGCGGTTGACCTTTATGGAAAAGCCTGTGCTCATTTTTACTAGTAATGTCAGGAAGTTATGCACTAGGGAGATTCTAGTAGTTAACATTCAGCGGAGTCACTGCCTATAAGAGAAGGCTACTTGGGATATCAATAGTAATATCCATACTTGTTTGAGGCTTTAGGTACATCCTAATCACTTATTTTCACGAATGAAAATTCTTTTAATAGTGGATATTGTAATGACCCTCCAGGTTATTTTATATATTTTCACTTATTTTCATAATTTAGAGCTTCCCTATACCTGTTCCAAGTCATTTATGACTTGTTAGAACTGAGAGTACGGTTACTGGGTAGTTCATTTAATTTTTAGAGTCAATTCTCTATTTTGGAGCCTTCGCTAGTTTAAATTTGCTACTGGGTGAAAACTTCAGTCAAACAAACTCGTATACTAATTTTGACTATTACAACAACTCAAAAATGTTAATTTTAGGCTAGGAGGACCTTTGGTCCGGGTCCCAAAGCTCCTAGACTAATTTCGATCTTTTGGCCGAAAATTAAGGAAATGACAAGTGGGTGTGTGACCCACTTTTCATCAAACAACCTCAGATGGAATTTTTGACTTTGCCATTAAGTTTGGAACATCAAATTTGATAGGGTAGTATTGTTCGTTTTCATATACAGGATTTTGAATGAATCTCGAGAGGTTAGTGGTAACTCGGATAAAACTTGATGCTTCAGCTGGTGAACTCGCTTAAGCAGCCATTTGGGTTGCTTAAGCGGAGGTCTGCTAAAGCGCCTAGTTGACCGCTTAAGTGGTCAGGCTGTCCTAGTCGAATTCCGTAAAAGCAAAAACCTACCAAAAAAGTGGTAGCAACTAAAGTGGCAAAGAACCTCTTAGCCGGTACCTGTGTAGTCGACCAGATGTTGCTAAAGTGACACTAGGTCTCTTAAGTGGCCAAGTGGCCACTTTAGCGGCACCCACAGACCTGGGAAGGGTATATATACCCCACTTAGCCCATTTTTCTCGGTTCGTAATCCATTCCTAAGATATTGGTACCCTAAAAAATGGAAAAGCTTGGGAAAAACATTTGTAGGTGATTTTGGAGCTTAGGTAGAGATTATTTATGCATTTTTTGTTTAATTTTGGGGTAAGCTTCCATCTATTTTAGGATTAAATCCTTCATATTTTTTTAAAATCCCTAAAACCTTGGAGGCTTGATTGTAGAACCATTAGAGCACAAAAATTCACCAATTTTTTGTAGGGTAAAAGTTCCTTGAGCATAGTAGGACATTGTGTTGGTTTGGAATGAACAATTTCGTAAAAGGGCCCCATGTGGAATTTTACATGATTTTTAGACCAGAAGCATGAAAGTGTAATATGGGTATCATTTTTCTCATCTTGATAAGTAGATTGTGATTTTGATTGTGTGGCACCTCGCGGAAGCTTCTTGGAAGGGAAAATCAGTGGTTTAGCAGATTCCTCGGGCTTTTCTTTGTTATTAAAGTAGTCTAGGTTTACCCTCCTCATAGATTGAGTTATTTCTTAGTATGTTTATGATATTATGTTAGATTTGGGATATGATTTAGGTGTTGGAGATATGATTGTTAAATATTCCTCAGGCCGAATGCTATCTTGAAACCATAATTTAGGCTTAATTGACTTAGTTTCTCATGCTTTAGGTAGAATTTCTATCTTAGGGATAATCAAGGCTTGTTTAACATCTAAAATGTATTTAGATACCTTATCCTAGTCCAAGGTAAAATTTTCCTTATAAGGGATTTGGGGATTAGAAGTGGGCCCATTCGGCCCACCTCATGCCAAAATATGAGCTATTTTTGGTAGACCTTTATACGTTTGTTTTACATTTCGAAATGTTTATTATGTGATTGAGGGGATTAGATACTTAATGGTTTGATTTGGGGAGCTGATGCTATTGATGGTAAAACTCGGTAATTTGATTATGATGTTGATGACATGAGTACCGGTTTAAGTCGGGCAATTGAACATGATATTGCTGATATGAGCACCAGTTCCAGTCTGGCAACTGAAAGTTGTTCATGATATTATATGGTACAAATGGATTTTCATTTATGGTGGGATAGTTGGTAGATAATGGTTAGCCAATTATTTACTTTCCTTTGATTGTATCCTTCAGGCTTATGGGGGCTGCGTTAGGTTATTTACTTTTCCGCATTTCTTGGCTTATGGGGGCCAATTTAGTAGATAAAATCATGTGATCCTTATTTTATAATCTTGGATTAATTAATTCATCTATGCACAATGGTGTTGGAGTTTTTTTTTTTCAGGTTTTCCCTTTTTATCTTGACTTAGCTTATTGTATCTTGCATTTTATCATATCCATATCTTAATTTAGCTCAGTTGGCTAATGATTCCTTGAGTACCCGTGGTTTTTGTACTCATGCTAAACTTCTGTGCCATGTTGGTACAGATCTGAGTACAAGTTACCGCCGCAGATTCGATGCTTATGATGTGGTTGGATTTTGAAATTTGTGTAAGATCTTGGAGTCGGAGTTACCCCCTTTTCTTTCAATTTATCTATGTCTAGTCTTTTTTTTGGAGATAAAATTGTATTGACTATTTCAGAACTTGTAGTATATTTGTAGTAGCTCTTGTACCGACATTACTAGGTTGTGGGATGGATGTCTATGTCTTATCTTCCTTGGTTTATATCTATTGTTTTGTCTTTATTACAGTATTAAATTGTTTATTTCTGGCCTTTTAGGGACTTCCCACCAAATTTGCTCATTTCTCATAGCTCTGATCTACGGTTTGGTTTACCTGCTGGTGGGCTAAAGTAGGTGCCATTATAACTCATAAATTGGGTCATGAAACATCTGTCCTCCACCAAATCCACTTCTACATTCTCTCAAATAATCTCATTTCTAACCATATCTCTTCTAGTAAGGCCACACATCCATCACAACATCCTCATCTATGTCACCTTCAACTTTTTGCTATGGGAGTTTTTAACTGACTAATACCCCACTCCATACAACATAGCTAGTCAGACTGCCACTCTGTAGAACTTACCTTTAAACTTCAGAGGCACCTTCTTATTACACAAGACTCCCAACGAGTCTATTTAAACAACCCTACACCAATATAGAGCGTGAAATCCTCATCAATATCACCATTCCCCTAAATCATCGAGACAAGATACTTGATAATCTTCTTCTTCTGAATGGCCTGAGAATCCAGTTTCACTACCACGCCAGTCTCATGCGATAAATCACTAAACTTACATTCCAAATACTCCGTCATGGTCCTTCTCAACAAAAATCCTTTAGACTCAAGGGTCTGTCTCTAAATCTCCAAATTATCATTAACTCCTTTTTGAGTCTCATCAGTCAATACAACATCATCAACAAATAACATAGACCAAGGAACCTCCCCTTGAATACACCATTTTAATATATCCATTACCAAGGCAAATACAAATGGACTAAGAGTTGATACCTGGTAGGCCCTATCAAAATAGAAAAGTTCTATGATTCTCCTCCTATCGTCCTCACATGAGTCTTTATGCCATCGTACATGTCCTAAATCTGTATAGTATACCCCATGGGCACCCCTCTAGCCTCCAAGCACCTTCACAGAATCTCCCTAGGGACTTTATGATACGTCATCTCAAGATCAATGAACACCATGTTCAAGTCCTTCATCTCCGAAAGCTGCTTCACTAAAATCCTTATGAGGCACATAGCCTCAGTAGTTAAGCGACCTGGCATAAAATAGAATTAATTCTCAAAAATAGTTACCATCCTTCTCATCCTCAACTCTACCACCCTTTCCCAAACCTTCATAAAATGACTCAAGGACTTGATACCCCTATAGTTGTTGCAACACTAAATTTCCCCTTTTTTATATAATGGAATCATCGTTAAACTTTGAGCAACTTCACCGGCCTAAAAATGATGTTAAACAACCTTGTCAACCACTCCAAACCTACCCAACCAATACTCATCGAAAAATCTACCAAAATCTATTCTGGCCCCATCGCTCTACCCCTATGCATCTTATGAATATCCCTTTGACCTTATCAATCTTGATATGCCTACAATAACCATAATTATGACACCTCTCTGAGTTCTCCAAGTCCCCCAACAAAAAACCTTCATCGCTACGTTGTTCAAAAGTGTATGGAAATATGAATGCCACCTCTTCCTAATAAAGGTATCCTTAACCAACACTGTACCATCCTCCTCCTTGATGCACTTTACTCGGTCAAGGTCACGATCCCTCCGCTCCTTAGACATGGAGAGCCAATACAACTTCTTGTACTCGTCATTCTTTTTCAAAGCCACATATAAGCTCTCAAAAGTTACAGTCTTAGCTGTCGTAACCACTAACTTAGCCTCTCTTCTAGATAATTTATACTCCTCCCTATTCGTCTACCTTTGCTCATTATCCATGCTCTCAACCAACTTAGCATAGGCCACTTTCTTAGTCTCCACCTTCCTCTTAACTTCATTGTTCCACTATGAGTCTCCTCGATTCTAGCCAGATCAGCCTCTCGATATGCCCAACACCTCTCTAGTAGACTTCTTAATGAAAATACAAGTACGATAAAGAAACATAAATAGATAGATATAAAGACAAGAATGAAAATACAACACAAAAATATGCACAATATATGAATTGTAATAAAAATGATGATGATGATGATAATGATGATGTGATGCATGAGATTGTCTCAAAAACTCCATACACACGTACCGACCTATTCTCTTGAGGTAGGATCCATGGGGATTTCACCAACCCATATACATCCAATAGCTAATACCAATCTAATAACACCTCTTATGAACATTCATCGATAGAGGGTTTTTAAAGATGACACATTTTCTGTCAGAAAAGCCAGTATTTCCATGATGGAACCAATGTTTCATGAATGTATATGATATGAGAATGTAATGCTCACAACCAACCAGAATGAGTATTTCCATATCCAACCAATATACTAAGCTTGTGATTCAAAATTCTACTCAATAAGCCAACCATCCATGATCCAATATAATCCATATATAAATAGAGTAAGATATGTAATAATATGAAATTGATATGATACAGATCCCAACTTAGACATTTTTCACCGAAAAAGTACAACTAATTACATAAATACCAAGACAAGATCATATAAAATCCCACACGATCACACATAGCAAATAATATCTCAAAACCACAAAATAATAACAACATAGGTCCCCACATAAGAAAAAAAATAATAAAAACATTGCCATATTAATTTCCAAACCTATAACATGCTTTTATATCATTATTAACTACCTAGTCCAGTCTTAAAAAAGTTAAGCCATAACCTACCTTAAATGAAGAAAAGCGGGTCCAAAAGTTATCAACACGGATCCTTCCCCTAATGAACAAACTCAAAAATAACTAAAACATAAAAATGTAGAATTTACGCATCAAAAGAAAGCCAACGATACCCATATTGCCTATTTATATTTCCTATTTCTGAGTCAGGGTCAAAGTGGATCCCCAAAATAGATATTCAATAAAAGGATAAAACCTAAATTTAGTTCAAAAGTACATTACCCAAGGTTAAGGAGAGCCATAGAAGAAAAAAAAAAGTGAAAACAAGTTGAAATTAGGGTTTAAATTAAAAAATACTACCGTGGGCCTTCTGGGCTAAAATCTCCAAATTCCACATTTGAAATTGAGTTTAGCAAGCTTTAGATGAAAATTATCAAAGAAAATGGTTGAAATGGGGATTTTGGAGCTTACCCAAGTTTGAAAATTGAATAAATAACCTAGATATCCAAAAATCTAAAGCTCAAAGTCCCAAATATGGTGGAAAATTAAGAATTTTTTTTTATATAAGGTACCAGCATTGACCGCTAAAATGGTCAAAAAGTCATTTTAGTGGTCACTGCTAAAGTGGTTAAGTACCACTTTAGCAGTACCTGTGTATACAAGTCACTCCACAATAGCAGATAGGTCACCAGCAAAGCGCCCTTGCACACTTGGAGTCGGCCACTAAAGCGGCCAAAATGGCACTTTAGCGGCTGCACCAGCTAGACTTGGAAAATTTTCAACTCTCCACGAACCCCTCGGGATTCATTCAAAATCTCGTGAATGCAAAAAAACTATGCTACCCTACCAAATTCAATGTTTCAAACTCAATGAAAATGTCAGATTTTAAAATAAAATCATTTTCACAAAATTAACCCTGAGATCCAATTTCACAACTTTTCAAACTGAGGGTCAAAGTGAGATACCTAAACCTTAAGATCATGCTAACCAAGTTACCAACCTAAAATTGATATTCTAGATCTGTTGGTGTTGTTTGCTTTTCCATCCTATCATAAAATAATAAATGTTGACCAAATCAACTAATAAGCCTTTTTCACATAATTTATACCAAAATTCATTGGAAACTGTGCTAATTATCTCCACTCCCCAAAAATATCAGAAAGCAACCACAGGGAAGGGTAAAATGGTCAAATCAACTAGAAATAAATAATTTATAAAAATCATCAAAAAATTAAGTCATTACATTGATAAGGTGTCTATACTGAAGAATTTGGTGATAATGGTGACATTTACCACTTTGATAGGAAAGCAAAATGTGTTGCAGGGTGGAATTTACCACTTTGAATACAAACTATTCATTGTTAAGAATTGGACTCATGAATTAGAATTTACTAAAGAGAAATTGAAATTATTCCTATTTGGATCAAATTTCTAGATTTAAACTTCAAGTATTGGATTAAATCTGTGTTGAGTAAATTTGGTAGCATGCTTGGGAACGCTATAATGGTAGACCATAATATAGAGGAAAAGAGTGGATTAAAATTTGCAAGGATACTTGTAAAAGTGGAATTATGATGTCAACTCCCTGATGAAGTAAAGTTAAAAAATGAGAAAGGTAAATTAATAGTGCAATATGATTGGAAACCATCATTATATAACTTTTGCAACAGATATAGGCATGAGAAATTTGTTTGTAGGATTAAGAAGGGCACTAAAAATACTGAGAAGGCACCTAAACGACAAGCAGTTAGGAGCCATGTACAGCATATGGAGGGACCAAATAGAACTACACTGATTAAGAAATAGGATAGTCATTCCACATCATATAATAACTAATGTAGTGATAGATATTCATAAGAATTATCATAAATTCACAAGTAGTAAAGGATGAAACTCTTTCAAGAATGGAAACAACACCATTGATATCAAATGTAGATCAACATTAGCAAAGAGGTGCTAACTCTTGTATGGGTATACAACAGATTGGAGAAGTATAGGTAAATATTGTTAATAGAAGAGGTAAAACTATTTTTATATCAAGGAATGATTAACCTACTTAGTTGGAATGTGAAGGGGCTTAATGCTCCAAATAAGTAAAAGAAGGTTAAACTCCTTTGCAATAATAAAAATGTAAGTCTAATTAGATAACTTGAAACTAAAATAAAGAGGGATAAGATTGAATAGTTGACAAATTATATGTTTTCTAGTTGGCAGTATCTTACAAACCTTAAGGATCATTATAATTGGAGCATTTGGCTGATATGGATACCTGACTATTATAGGGTTTTATTAATATGTAAATCTTCTTGGCAGATCACTTGTGATATGGTTTTTATCCCCTTACAACTCACATTTGAGATTACTTATTCTTATTTTTTTAATATCAAAGATAAAAGAAAATATTATGAGGTGAATTGGTGGTACAGAGTAGGAGGTGTAATAAACCATGGTTGGTGTTAGGTGACTTTAAATCTGTACCTAAAGAAGATAACTTTTAGGGGGCAATGATATTTCTTGGGCTGAAGTGGTAGATTTTAATATTTGTGTATCTGATTATGGTTAGATGGAGTTTCCTAATCAAGGAAACAGATATTCTTGGGGTGATAAACATGTTGGCCAAAGAATTTTCTCCAAAATAGATATTAACGGAGAATGGCTAAATGTCAAACCTTATTGTAAGATAATATTTTTCATAAGAGCATCAGTGATTACTACCCAGCAAAGGTGATGCTATAAGAGTGCAACTCCCTGAATTTTTGTCCCCAAAAATTTCAGAGGTTTTAAACACACTACGCAGACTACAACTCTTCTAATGAGTCATTACATGTCATTACGGGTCTTAGGGATCCAATCATATCCTGGATAGTTTGTTGGCCTGGAGTTCCTATTATGACTACGACTAAGAGGTTAGGAATTATAAATACTCAAAATGAGTCATATAGTCCCTACCATCTGTAACCAAACTAGTATGGTGCCCAAAGTATTCTGTCTTGACTACGACTTGGAACGTATGAGTTGTGGTGCCTGTTAATGAATCGTAGGGTGCGAATCATAGTGTCACCAGAGAGAGGTCCCTCAGCTACTTTCTAGATGGCGACTAGTGGTAATGTGAGGCTGAGTCATATAGTGACCCGTAGTCACTGGAAGTAATTTTTCAACTTTTAAGTTGAGGGTACTTTGGATATTTCCCTCTCTACCCACTTAATATCCAAGACCATAAAACATCCTTGGGATGTTATTTTCAACACTTTAATACTCAAATAAATCTCTTAAACTCTCTAAACTCTCTACGGTCAACATACTTAGGGTTTCCAAGAAACTAGTCATCTAAGGGATGAAAAGTTGATTTCTCTCCTTAAATCTTGATATTTCAGGCATGTTACTCTACTCCTACTCTTATTTCATGAAAATCATGTGTTTCAAATGGTTTGATTGTATGGATTTAAATGTGGCTTTTGATATAGTTGAGGGTTTTGTAATGATTAATCTTTGAATTATTTTCCCATGGTTTTGATGAGTTACTCATGCTTTGAAATTGAAGTTTTAAACTAATGGTGTGCATGGATGTGGATTTGGAACAGGGGTCAAGGTATTTACCCAAATTGACATTTTAAACTTAGAAATTGGTTTTGAATAATTGTATTCCCTCAACCCACTTGTGTAAATAGATTTGATTGTGAAATTGTCACTTGGTTTGATTTACTCACCATTATTATTGCATTGCATAAATGGTTAAATAATGAACATGGATTTTAAAGGCCTTTTTGGTTAAGATTGATTTAATGAACAAAGGAGGTCGAGGCATTCCCCCAAGTTAATGTGATTGTTATGGCATAGAGATAAGTTTGCAAGTGTAAGGGTATGATGATACCCATGGTATGCCTTAACAGTTGATTGTTTTATTAATAAATAAGTTATGTAAAGCTTATTTAAAATTGGGATTAATGGGGGTTATGTATGTAAGTCATAAAGGTGTGGGTCTTGAATGACTTATACTAGAAACTCACGTTTGTTAATGTAAGGTTTAGTCTTAATGACTGTGTACATAATTTACACTATTAATTTATAATTTTATCTTGGATTGACGTAGGGTTAGGGAATTCCTTGGTCTTTCTTGATACCTCCGTTTTGTGCAGCTAACATACACTGGTCCTTTTCAACAAGGGGAGCTAAACTCAAATAGACCGTGGTTTTCTATCTATGACGATTTAGCTATATAACCCCAGATAATATTTTACTATCACGCTAAACCTTGTTCCCTACCCACCCTAACATCTATTATATATATGTATACATGTATGTGAACATATAAAGGTAGTTTGAAATGGATATGAATTAGCATCATATTTTCCCCTGTCCTTGAGTTTCATGCTAGTGCTCAACCCACTAACTATCTCTGGATGTTGTATTCGCATGTGATGCAAGCACCAGAGATACTTCTATTTTTTCTGCATAGTGTTAGGTGGATTGGCTTGGTTCGTCGGTCATTTATGGTAAAGTGGTAAGCTTCAATTTTTAAAAAACTTGATCATTCTATCATTTCCTTTCATAAACTAGAATTAAAAAGTTTACATTAACATTATCATTGTCATTGTTATTGTTAGAGTTGGGAGCATGTCTAGACCTAGATTATTTTTGAATTTGTAGAGGCTTTGTGGATATTACTATAGATTGGGTATTGATGTTGACACTCTTAGCTGGTCTTGAATTTACTATCCTACTATCTTGTTATATGTTTAGATTTCAGCCGCTGCTAGGTGTGCTATGTTCTATGCGATGAGGATAAGGGGTGGTTTTTAGTCCTCGATGGACTTGAGATACCCGTCATAGTCCGGCCATGGTTTAGGTCATTAAAAAGTTAGTATTAGAGCCTAGGTTTGGTGTCATTGGGCATCCACAAAGTTGTGTTAAGTAGAGTCTCTTTTATGGGTGTGTAGTGTGCCACACTGATAAGGGACAGGCTACTAGATATTTAAGAATGTTTCTCTTTTTTATTGTTCTATTTCGAGCTATAAAGTCTAAGGTATTGAATCTTCTCAAATCCCTATTTGTCCGTATTTCATATCATGCTTCTAAGAAGATCTAATGCATGTGGAGACCCTTCTATCCCATTTGAGGATAATGTCAATAAAGCTCATTCTACTTATAGAGTTTGGACCTGATCTATGCCTCCAGTACTTAATTGTGTTTCCCCACGTAGAGTTCCACTAGGCCCTATCAGTCCTCGTCGAGCCCCATGGGTTGATAATGATCATGACCTACCACCCTAAGAAGACATTTCTAATGATGAGTTTTATTGATCTATTCATCTATTGACCCAGTTGGTGATATCTCAGTCATGTCTGCCGGTCATGTTGGTACTGCTATATGTTCTTCTGAGGCCACTGGGGTTGGCTAGTTAATGAGGCATAATTCTCTGACCTTTACTGGTTCTAAGGTTGAATAATACCCCCATGGGTTCATAGATGAGTTGGAGAATATATTTCATGTAATGCATGCTTCTGACTCTGAGGGTGTGGAATTTGCTGAATACCAGCTGAAGGATGTGGCGTATCAGTGGAATGAGGAGTGGAACCAGTTTAATGGAGATGATGCAGAGTTAGATTTATGGGAGGATTTCTCTGGTACTTTTCGTAATCGCTTCTTTCCTCAGAAGTTAAGGGAGGCAAAGGCTAAGGAGTTTGTGAATTTAAAGTAAGGCAAGATGAAGGTGAAAGAATATGCCTTAAAGTTTCATCAGTTGTCCCATTATGCTCTGGAGCTAGTATCTATCATGAGGGCTAAGATGAGGAAGTTTTCTTCGAGCTTGTCTTGAGACTTGGTGTTAGAGTACAAAGACCCCTTGCTGAACAATGACATGGATATCTCTAGGCTTGTGGTATATATGTAGTAGGTGAATGATTGAAAAAAGAAACAAGATGAATTAGGGGAGAGGCAAAGTAAAATATCTCTATATTCTGAGTAGGGTGGTATCCAACAGAATAATAGTAGAGATAGCAAAAAGTGGTCTAAGAAGAAATGGGGGAATTTTGGTAATTATTCTACGGCTAGTGCTCCATATCCTAAGTCATTTTGTGATCGGCATTTTTAGAACAACATAGGGTTTAAAGCACAAGGTGCCCAATCTCAGGCCAATGGGGCTCAGTTAGCTCCATCACATCCTCTTTGTAGATTTTATGGACAGTTACGCCATGGATTTTGTAATAGAGGAAGGAATAAGTATTTTAGGTGCGGCCATCCTGGCCATATTCAAAGGAACCATCCTTCAGACGATGTTGCTACTAGGCTAATAAGGTCCCGATTGTAGATTCTTCAGCTCTCATACTCAAGGGAGATACTTTTGGCTCCAGAACTGGTCAAAATCATCTATATTCTCTTGCCACCTATCAGTATTTTGAGGGATCTCCTAATGTTGTTACTGGTACGCTAAAACTCTTCTCCTGTGATGTATAATTTTTGCTTGATCCCGGATCTACCCTTTCTTACATGACCCCTTATGTGGCTATTCATTTTGGTTTTGTTCCTTAGTGTATTCTTGATCCCTTTTCTGTGTCTACACTAGTGGATGACTCTATTGTGGCTAAAAGAATTTATAGGGGTTGTGTGGTATCGGTCTATGGTAGGGAAACTTTAGTGGATCTGATTGAGTTGGATATGTTAGAATTTGATGTGATCTTAGGGATGGATTGGTTGCTCTTGTGCTATGCTTCTCTTGATTGTCGGACTCGAAGGGACAGTTTTTAATTCCTAAATGAACCCGTGATTGAATGGGAAGGAAGTTCCTTAGTGCCTAACGGAAGGATTATTTTGTATCTTAGAGCCTGAAATTTGATTTCCAAGGGGTGTCTATGCCATTTAGTGCATGTTAAGGATCCTAGATCTGAAGGTCCTTCATTGCAATCTGTCCCTGTGGCATATTAATTTCCCAAGGTGTTTCTTGATGATTTTCTCAGTGTTCTTCCCGATAGGGAAATTGATTTTCGGATTGACCTTCTTCCGGACACTCTCCTATCTATATCTCTCCCTATAGAATAGCTCAGTATAAGTTGAAACAACTTAAGAAGTAGTTGAAAGATATCCTAGATAAGGGTTTTATCTGCCCTAGTGTTTCTCCCCAGGGTGCTCCAGTTCTCTTCGTGCATAATAAAGATGGGTCCCTTTAGATGTGTATAGATTATCGCCAATTGAATAAGGTGACTGTGAAGAATGAGCATCCGCTTCCTAGGATTGATGATTGTTGACACCTAATTTTGGCCCTCCACAACTAAGTTTAGTCCCGAATTCTTTAAATTTTAAATAAAATCACATCATTTATTTGATCCATATAAAAGCTTTTCAAAGTATTTATCTCAGTAATTTTTTCCATTTTAAGTAACAATTATATATTTTCATATTCAATTATACGAAATCATATAATTTCATTACTTAAATATTTATTTCACAAAATATCAGATTTTAATCAAGAATTATCTTGAAAATTAATTCAAACGTTTAAGATCTTACTTTAGATATAATTTGTTCTCAAAAAAATAATAATAATATAATTTATTCTGAGAGATATTTGTTTGATTTTATGAAATCAAGAAACTCGGGATTGAATTAGTTGTTAATTTATTTCAAATGTTATTTTAATTTAGTCAATTTATTTAATTGAAGTCAATTTATTTAATTGAACCCTAATTGGAATCAATTCATCCTTGATTGCAATGCAATTGGTCATTTGAATTTTATTTAGGCTAAAATTTAAATATAATTGTCTAAATTTTACTTATTGGCTATATAATAAATAGACAAAGTCAAGTTCAGCCTCTATTCCCTTTTTAACAATTTAAATCAACCAACCCAAGCCCAATTATACACTGAAACAAACCACATTATTCTTAAAACCAGCGACGACCCGATCTAGGCCACAATCCATATTCTCTTTCCCTCATTTGTATATCGGCAACAACAATATCATGAGCAAAATAGCAACATCGGCAAAGCTGAAACAATCGAGCAACACAACAAAAAAAATGATTCTGACCAATAGCTTTGACCTGACCGACCCTCTCTTCTCAACTCAAATCCAGTAAATCGACGCGTATTCTCTATGGCTTCAACAAAAATTCTAGAAACTGGACAACTCAGCCCTAAATCATTTGAAATTTGTATGATATATGTACAATTCCACCTCATAGCCTTATCCTCTTTTCAAAATTCAAAATTTCCTTGTTACAGAAATTCCAAAAAGACCTCAAATTGTTTTCTGCTACATCAGCTGAAACTTTAAAGGTAACCCCAATCCTTTCTATATAAAGCTCTCTTTGGAGCAAATTTGAACAAGTCTTGGAAGCGAGAAAAAATCAAACCAAGAAAAAAAGTTATTGTTTTCTCAGTAAAAATATTATTGAAAAGAATCGTTATGGTTCTCAGAGTAGCCACAGAGCTTTTCGGTAGTGGTCAAGATACCAACGAAAGCCCGAAGTTCTATTTTGTTGCCCCGAAAGAGGTAAATATACTTTTTTCCTTTTTAATTTTATCATTTTCTTCTTCAGCTATTTCTTCATAGCAATAGTTGTTTAGTCATAATCGTTATTGAGTTTGGAATTTATTTGCTGTAGAAGGCATTGAAGTCCATTAGGTTTTTGTGCGATGTAGTGTTCTGTGGAGATGATTGCTTTCGTTCTAGCTACTTGATTCATCATTTGGCTTGGCACTTGTTAGCCTTTTAATTTGTTGTTGATCAAGTTGTTTGAAGTTATGATTAGGGGGTTTGAACATGTTTTCTTTATCGTACTAGAGCGATTTGACAATTTTCTCAAAATCATCTTGTATACTTATTTGGGAATAGTTACATGTTTGATGTGTTTTGTATCTACAAATTAAGGTAGATCTCGACATAAAAAGATTTATAATATTTGTTTAATATAGTCCTTTTCGATTATAGGAGAACATGAGCAAAATAGAGTCTTATTTCCAGTATTTTGGTTGTGTATGTTTGTCTTGCCTAATAGAGAGTATGGTTTGATGACTTTTGCTGCAATTACTCCCTTTTAGTGATTAGAATTTATGTTTATGCATTATCCATGCTCTTTCTTTTTTTGTCTCTCTTTTATCTTTTTTCTTCATTCTTTGTTCGATAATCCTTTTACTGTATATGTAAATTGAACTTCTCATCAACTATATTTCCTTTGCATTTATTGGTATCTAATTACATCCATCTAAAAACAAACTCCCAATATTAAATTTTCAATTTAATACTTAAGAGCTAATCTGAGTGATTTAAGGATAGTATTAATATACGCTTCTCACACCTTTCACTCCTTGATTAGTTGCATCGTGCACTATTTATTATGGGAAATTCTCTATGACCAACGTTTTTCTTAATTCATCTTTTAGGGCATAAATGTGCATTCAGATTGTTGACTTGTGCTTTTCCTTTTTGCCTTGTTAACTTCCACCTTTTGATTCTTTTATCTCTCATTAGTGGAATCTTCTTTGTTCTCTTATCTTGGTGACATGACAACTAAGTTATGACTTCATGTGGTTCATATTTTCAATGTTCATGCCCTTCTTTTATATTTTACTTTCGCTATCATAAGATCGATCTATATCTTGTTTCCTATGTTATTATCACGATTATGATTATTATGGACAGTGTAAATTTCACCCTCCTCGGACCCTACTATGTAGGAATACACTGGGTTTGTTGTTGTTGTTGTTGTTTTCCTTCTTTCTTTGATTGGTCCTGTGTTAATTAATTTTAATTTTTCTTTTCTTTGGTTGTCTGTGTGTTCATTTTCCTTTTATTTTCTTTCTTTGATCATGTATTAATGTTCTTTAATTTTCGTATTTTGCATCGAAATTTGTTGGAGTCCAAACGGACTCATTCCCTTCGCATTCCATAATGGGCCAATGAGGCCCATTTTTTAGTCAAGTCCAACGGAAAGCCTAAAAGACAATCACATGGCTCATGGATATGAGGAGTTGGAAGAAGGAAAATAAACCGAATGCCCCCTTGTTGAAGTAGCTATAAGACTCATTTTCCCTTTGTTTATTTATTTATTTACTCCCTCCATTTCAAAAAGAATGACCTTTGACTTGGCATAAAGTTTAAGAAAATAATGAAGACTTTTGAATCTTGTGGTCTTAAATTAAAGTTGTATCAAATGTACCAAAATTCCCTTAAATCTTGTGGTCCTAAACATGCTATGTGAAAAGTTGAAATTAAAATATTGCCAAAAAGGGAAAGGGGTCAATCTTTTTGAAATGGACTAAAAAGGAAAGTAAGTCATTCTCTTTTAAATGGAGGGAGTATTTATTATCGCTTTATCTATTTTTAAGTTACTTATTTAGTTATTTATTTATTCATTTATATAGGCCTTGAAGCCAAAGTTGTAAACTAATATAGGTGAAACAGATTTTGGGACAAAAGGCTCGAAACGTAGTTTAGGACAGGTTATCGGACAAAGGCCCAATATTTAGATTAGGAAAGGTGATGATGGGCCAAAAGCCCAAGTTGGCCTAGGACAGGGTCTATTTATTTGGGCCCAATGGTCTAAGTCTTTTATTTTCTCCCCGTCTCCTTTTACATGCTTTGTTATTAATTCATTTAGACTTAGTTAAATTCCCTACTAAGTCGTCAAAATCTACTTTACACGTCTTTTCCTAAAATCAATTATTGTTCAACAATCAATTTTTCTTTTAGAAGTTAGTCAAAAGAATCATTTTCAATAGTCTGTATAACCGCAAGTTAGCGGACATTTTTGGTGCCTTAAAATACTTCTTAAAGTGTTAGTGGGAACCACTTACCTAGAAGTTGAAAACTTAAATGATTTTCCTATTTTGAATCATCTAAGTACTTTATAAAGGTTTTTTTAATTCCTTTTCAAATAAATTAAGTGGCGACTCTAAAAAGCCTTATTTTTGCAAAACAATGATCTCTTGGATCAGCTTCAGGGTGCTAAGCACTTTTCTAAAATTGATCTTTGGTTAGGTTACCATCAGTTGAAGATTAAGGAGATGGATATCCCTAAGACTACTTTCCAAACCCGGTATGGTCATTTTTAGTTTTTGGTGATGTCCTTTGGTTAGACTAATGCCCCAACGATATTTATGAATCTTATGAATCGGGTCTTCTGTGTTATTATATTTGCTCATAATAGTGTTTATTGATGATATTTTGGTGTAATACAAGAGTGAGGTTGATGATGTCGGTCACCTCTACTTAGTGTTGTAGACCTTTAAGGATTAGCGGTTGTATGCAAAATTCTCGAAGTGTTAGTTCTGGTTGAATTTTGTAACCTATATGGGTGATATTGTTTCTAGTGAAGGGATCATGGTGGATCAACAAAAATTTATGGCGGTTATGAAGTGGCCTAGACCTATGACTTCAATCGATATTTGGAGCTTTTTGGGCTTAACCGGTTATTATAGAAGGTTTATGAAAATTTTTAGTTCTATTACTGCCCCATCGACTAAGTTGACTCAGAAAAAGGTAAAGTTATATGGTTTGATGGTTGTGAGGGTAGTTTTGAGAGGTTGAAGGATAAGTTGACTTTGACTTTAGTTTTGACTCGACTCGAGGGTACCAATAGTTTTGTTTTTTATTATGATGCATCTCGGGTGGGACTTGGTTGTGTGTTGCTGCAGCATGGAAAGGTGGTTGCATATGCTTCTAGGCAATTAAAGATGCATGAAAAAAACTATCTGAATCATGATTTGGAATTATTGGTTATAGTCTTTTCTTTGAAGATTTGGCTCCACTATTTGTATGGGGTTTATGTTGCTATCTTCTTAGACCATAAGAGTTTGCAGTATGTTTTCACCAAAAGAGTTGAATCTTAGGCATATGATATGGCTTCACTATCATCCAGGTAAAGCAATGTGATTATTGATGCTCTTTGCAGGTTATCTATTTGAAGCTTTCCTCATGTTGATGAGGAAAAACTAGGGTTGGTGAAGGATATTCACCATTTGGCTAATCATAGAGTTCATCTGTTGGGCTCTAAGGATGGTGGTGTGATTGTGCAAGAGGTGGCAAAGTCATCTCTTGGTGCTGAGGTAAAGGAGAAATAGGTCTTGGACCCTATCTTGATGAAGATCAAGGATGATGTATGTCACTAGAAGGTGATGGATTTTGAGATTGGTGAGTACATATTCTGGATGTAGATGGGCTGCGAGGAAGGATCATTGTTAAAGCTCATTACTCGAGATACACTATTTATCCCAGTTTGACAAAGATATATCATGATTTGGAAGATATCTATTGGTGGAATAACATGAAGAAGGATGTGGCCAATTTTATGGCTAATTGCATGGTGTGTAAACAAGTGAAGATTGAGCACTTGAGGGCTGGTAGTTTGTCTTAAGAGATTGAGTTGCCTGTATGGAAATGGGAAGTGATTAATATGAATTTCATCACTGGTCTTCCACGGTCTTGCCATCAGTTTTATTTAATTTGTGTCATTGTGGATAGGATGACCAAGTCCACTTATTTCCTACCTATGAAGACTAATTATTCTACAGAGGATTATGCCAAGCTCTTCATTCAGAAGATTGTAAAGTTGCATGGTGCTCTAGTTTCCGTCATATCTGATCGAGGTACTCAGTTTTTATCTCACTTTTGGTATTTTTTTCAAAAAGGCTTGAGAACTAAGGTGAACCTTAGCACTGATTTACTCTCTTAGATAGATGGATAGGCGGAGAGGATGATTCATACTTTGAAGGATATGCTAAGGTCTTGTGTAATAGATTTCGATGGTAGTTGGGTTGACCATTTGCCTCTCATAGAGTTTGCGTATAATAATAGTTATCACTCTTGTATTGGGATGGCTCCTTTTAAGTCCTTGTATTGTAGGAGGTGTAGGTCTCTTATTGGGTGGTTTGTGGTTAGTAAGATTAGGTTGTATGGTCCCGACTTGGTTCACCAGGCAATGGAAAAGTCAAAGGTGATTCGGGATAGGCTTAAGACCGCCCAAAGTTGCCAAAAGTCCTATGTTGATGTAAGGAAAAGAAATTTGGAGTTTGATGTGGATGATTTGGTGTTCTTAAAGGTGTCTCCCATGAAGAGAGTGATGCGGTTTAGGAAGAATAGGAATCTTATCCCCCGTTATATGGGTCCATATAGTATTTTGAAGAGAGTAGACAGTGTGGCTTATGAGTTGGAATTGCCTTTAAGTTTGGTATCTATCCATTCAGTATTCATTGTGTCGATGTTGAAGAAGTGTGTGGGTGATCCTTCATTGGTTGTTCCTTTGAAGAGCGCTGGTATTTTGGATTCCTTATCATATGAGGAGGCCCCAATTAAGATTTTGGATTGGCAAGTCCATCGGTTAAGTGCCAAGGATGTGGATTTGATAAAGGTTCTATGGAGGAACCAAAACCATGAAGAAGCTACTTGGTAAGTCAAAGATGACATGAAGTCCCACTATCTGTTCTTGTTTCCCGCTTTGGGTAATCGTGTGTAAGGTATGTGTATTTCTTAACATCTTTATTTTCCGACTTTGTTAAAGGAAATTATGATTTCTAGGATATCCTTATTTTTTGTCTTTGTTAAAGGTATGTGTGGATGCTCTCTGTGTTAACTAATGCTAATAAATTCCTTATCTCATCATTCTAGAATGAATTATCCTAAAGAGGAGGAATGTAACACCCCGGATTTTGATCCTTGAAAATTTTTGAGTTTTTAAACTCACTACCCAGACTACGACTCTCCTAACGAGTCATTATGTGTCATTATGGGTCTTAGGGGACCCAATCGTAGCCGAACAGTATATTGGCCTGGAGTTTTTGTTATGGCTACAACTTAGAGGTTAGGCGACGTAAACACTCAAAATGAGTTGTATAGTCCTATCCAAAGACAAAACAGTGTGGTGCCCAAAGTATTCTGTCTTAACTACGACCTGGATCCTACAAGTCGTGGCATCTTATAATGAATTTGTAATGCTCCGCATTTTTTAGCTAGAAATTGAATCGTCATTCTATGTGTCTAAGCTCTAATTCCATGGTTTATATTTAGATTCATGTGTCATGATATCTCGCCTAGTATATGAAGTGATTGTAAGGTGAAAAACGTTCATAGAAATGGCCTAAAGAAAGGTTGAGCTAAGAACCTTTCATTCATCCAAAATTGGATATTTGGTTCTATAAGGGTCTACTTTGAACGTGGATAACTCTTGATATACA
This sequence comes from Capsicum annuum, assembly GCF_002878395.1. Classification (NCBI taxonomy): domain Eukaryota; kingdom Viridiplantae; phylum Streptophyta; class Magnoliopsida; order Solanales; family Solanaceae; genus Capsicum; species Capsicum annuum. The sequence continues at coordinate 87,791,785 of NC_061118.1, read as the reverse complement.
TAGAATTTTTCAGCTCAAGAGCCACCAAAATGTAGATAATTGAATTAGTTTTCCAATGATATCAATTTCGCCAAAATTCGATAACCGAGCGAAAAGTTCTGGCTTCTTTTATGTGAGGCAGTAAGCCAATGCGATCACGACGCATTGCGTCGAGATCGCGTCAACGCAGAACCAGACGCATATCTAAGGCTGTTTTATGCATTATTTCAGTTTCTAATGGATCTAGGGGTACCATGGTCATTTTACCTCACCCAAAATACGTCTATAACATTGAATTTCAACCCCAAGAAGCCAAAATATCTTATTTTTCACTTTTTTTCTCAAAATCAAAACCCTAACTCCTCCCTCAAAAATTCAAGAACTCATTCATAAGGTCAAGAATTTCAAGAAACGGATCAAGATCCGAGTTCTGCTCTTTCTCCTAAATAATCCAAGGTGCGTGAGGTTTTCCTAAAACTACTTGGGCATAATAAAATTTTTCAACAACATTTAAATATGGTGAAATCATGAATTTCAAAGGGGTTTTAGAATTTATATTACAATGTTGCTTTATGAATGTTTTAATGGCACTATTGTTTTGGCCTTTAGGCCTTTTCCCCAAATTGAATTGTACTCGTATATATATGTATGTATGAAAATTGGGTTTGAATATTTAATTGAGAGTATGAATCATATAGAATCTCTCTCTTGTTATGATTTTTCTCATTTTTCATATGATATGGATTGTTTTGAATACATCTTGAAAAGCATGATACGAATGTTTTGATTAATGTTATGACTTGAATATGATTTTGAATTCAAGAGAGAGGGTTTTTCATGTTGATAAATGTTGAATATATATATAATGAAAGAGTTTCATGGTTTGTCAAAAAAATACATGACCACCACATGTTTGATGAAAGAATGAGAATCTTTGCATAGTTTTCACTTGTTTTTCGGAACATGAAATATCTTATACTATTTGTATGTTTGGGTGGCTTGAATTGTGTTTTAATGAAAGAATCATGCATGATATATTATGGCTGAGAAATATAACTTATAAGTATTGGTGGGACGACACCAACTCAGATAATGCCATGATAATTCAGAACAGAACAGAATGCATAATTGCAATCAGATTTTTAGATTTTGAAACTTAGAATGATGCATATTTAGAAATGGTTAAAAATAAGTATAAAGAGATGTTAGGTGGTTCCCCGAAGAAGGCACGAGTTCAGACTACTCATTGCCCGAAATCATGTTTTGCCGATATGGGTTATTTAATCCCCTAGAGGGATTTTATGCTGGCCTAGAGCCCTGTGACGTATCAGACTCAGACACTCCAACCCTTCCGGCAAACTTGGGTTGGGGGATTCCTCGCCGAGTCAATGACGGATTCCATATAGCCCATGGAATATCAGACTTGTAGGGGAGTGCCACCTAGCTCAGAAATAATATAAAGATCAGAACTGCATTGAGAAAACTTGTTTTAAGATTATTTGAAATTTCCCATGTGCTTTAAATTATGTCATGCATATTATTTTACGAATTGCTCTCACTTATGTTTTATAAAATTCATTATTTTGGATTGCACTATGCACTAATACTTTGTACGGACCCCTATATTTTAGGGTCTGAGGCTCAGTCCAGAGTTCCTACTAAGCCGTAGTATCTATCAGACAGAAGTGAGCAGTTAGTGAGTCTTCTTTATTTTGGAAGGCCTTGTCTTTAGAACATTATTATATTATTTTGGTATTGGGTCCGACTGGGGGCCTTGTCGCAGTTTTGTTCAAGACTTATGATTGATCTTGTAATGTTAGAGATTTTGCGGACGAGTGTCAGATATTGTTAGATGTTTATGGGTTTCATTCTGTACTGTTCAGTTGAAGCTTGAAATGACCATGATTTCGTTTGTATTATTTTTTGCATTTTCCTTATTGTATATGAATATTGTGCATGATTATCAGGTATAGAAGGGCGTTCGGGCCTTCATGGTTGATATGCTCATCACGGTTGGGGCCTCGATTTAGATTGTGAAAAAATTATAGGGTGGGTGTCGTAGTGTCACCATAGGGGGTCCCTTAGCTATTGTCCAGACTATGACTCATAGCAATGAGCTGTAGTAAGTCCTAACGAGTCCTGTAGTGACCTGTAGTCACTGGAAATAATTTTTCAGCTTTTGAGTTGAAGGCACTTTGGACATTTCCCTCTCTACCCACTTAATACCCATACCCATAAGAAACCCTTGGGGCATTATTTTCTACACTTTAACACTCAAAGAACTCTCTCAAACTCTCTAAACTCTCTAAGGTCAAGATACTTAGGTTTTCCAAGAATTTGGTCATCTAAGTGCTTAAGGGTTGATTTCTCTCCATAAATCTTGGTATTTCAGGCCTGTTACTCTTCTCCAACTCTTATTTCATTAAAAACATGTGTTTTAAATGGTTTAATTGTATGGATTTAAATGTGGTTATTGATATGGTTGAGGGTTTTGGAATGATTGATCCTTGAATTTTTTTCCATAGTTTTGATGAGTTACTCATGATTTGAAATTGATGTTTTGAACTAATGGGGTGCATGGGTGTGGGATTTGGAATGGGGGTCAACGTATTCCCCCAACTTGATGTTTTAAACTTAAAAATTGGTTTTGAATAATTGTGTTCCCTCAACCCACTTGTGTAAATGGCTTCAAATTGTGAAATTATCACTTGGTTTGACTTACTCACCTATATTATTGTATTGCATTAATAGTTCAATAATGAACATGGATTTTGAAGGCCTTGTTGGCTATGGTTAATTTAATGAACAACGGAGGTCGAGGCATTTCCCCAAGTTAATATGATTGTTATGGCAAGGAGATAAGCATGCAAGTGTTGGTGTGCCTTAATGGTTGATTATTTGGTTAATAAATGGGTTAATGGGGGTTATGTAGCTAAGCCATGAAGGTGTGGGTCTTAGATAACTTATACTATAAATTCATGTTTGTGGACATGAGGTTTGATTTTGATGATCATGTGCATAGTTTACACTATTGGTATATAATTGTATCTTAGATTGACATGGTGTTGGGGCATTCTCTGGTCTTCCTCGATACCTCTGGTTTATACGGCTAACATGCATTGGGCCCTTTCAGTAGGGAAAGCTGACCCCATATAGCCAGTGAGTGCCTGTTTATGATGGTTGAGCTACATAGCCCACGATAATATTTTACTATCATGCTAAACCTTGTTCCCTGCCTCAGCATCTATTATATTTATGTATGAATGTATGTGAACATGTACAGTGGCTTTGAAATGAATATAACTTGGCATTATATTTTCCCTTATCCCTGAGTTTCATGCTAGTGCACAACCCACTAATCATCTTCGGGTGCTGTATCCCCATACGATACAGGCACCGAAGATACTCTTACTTTTTTGTGCTGTGTTAGGTGGATTGGATCTGTTCATCGGTCGTTTGCGGTGAAGTGGTGAGTTTCTATATTTTGGAAGACTTGATCATTTCATTGGTTTCCTTTTATAAACTAGAATTAAAAAGTTCACATTACAATTATTATTGTTATTGTCATTGTCAGAGTTCGAGGCATGTCCCGACCTAGATTGTTGGATTTGTAAAGGCTTGGTGGACATTATTGTGGATTCGGTATTGATGTTGACACTCCTAGTTATCCTTGATTTTATTATCTTCTTATATTGTTATATGTTTGGATTTCAACCATTGCTAGGTGTGTTATGTTCTGTATGATTAGGCTAAGAGGGTGGTTTCTGGGCCTTGGTGGACTTGAGATACCTGTCACAGCCAGGCCCTGGTTTGGATTGTGAAAAAGAGGCTCTTAGGATTAAAAAAAATCTTTCAATTCTTTAATTTGTAGACTAACAATCCAAAATTTATTGATTTAGTCAAAGATGGTCGGAATAGAGATTGCAGGTTGCATGATGTTCCAATATGTTAGGAAGATGAAATTACTAAAAAGAGATCTAAAGAGGTTGCATTCTCAAGCCTTTATAAAATTATCCAGGAGGCAAGTGATGATAGAGTTACCTTGAAGCAGGCGCATGGACTCCTACAATCTAATCCTACTAATGCAGCTTTGTAGGCTAAAGAGATGCACGCTTATCAAAAGTTTAGGACTTTCTCTTTATGGCTGAAATATTTCTACAGCAAAGAAGTAAAGCCACTTGGGTAAGGTTGGGAGATGATAACTCTAAGTACTTTTACTTAGTCACTAAGCATAAAAATTTGTAGCAAGCTACCACCCAATTAATGGATAAAAAGGTGTATAGCAAACTGATTTGGATACTATAGCATCTCTGATTGTTATCTGAGATGAGAACACCACCAATAAGTGTAATTTTATGCAATGGCAAGACACTGACTGCAACTTACATGAGCATATGTTGCAGTAGTTTGAACCAAAAGATTTTAAGGATGCTCTCTTTCATATTAGCAGCAACAAGATCCCTAGGAAAAATGGTTTTGGGACTGAATTCTACAAGGTAGCTTAGTCTATCATTGAAACATATGTTACAAAGTTAGTTCTGGGTTTCTTTCATAATCAAAAGCTACTAAGGTAGATTAATAATACTTGTACTGCATTGATACCTAAGGTGGAGATTCCTAGGTTTGCTAGCTAATTCTGGTTAATATCATGTTGTAATATTATATTTAAGTTTATTTCGAAGCTCATTTGTAGTAGGTTGTAGTAGGTAGTAAATCATATAATTGCAGATAACCAATCAGTCTTTGAGAATGATAGATCTATGTTGCACAATTTTGATCTATCATAATTTACTAAGACATTATAATAGAAAAAATGTATCCCCTGGTTGTGTCATGAAGATTGATCTAAAAAAAATTTATGATATGGTCCATTAGGACTTTGTGGAAGAAGCTTTGCATGGTTTTTAATTTCTTGCTCAGTTTATTACATAGATTATGATATATGTCAATGACAAAGTATACAGTGTAGATAGATGAAAGCAATCATGGCTACTCTAAAGAAAGGAAGGGGCTGATACAAGGAGATCTAATGTCTCCACTTCTTTTTATCTTAGTAATGGAATATCTATCTAGAACACTACATACTATGAGCTTAATGCATGACTTCAGATTCCATCCTATATGAAAAAAACAAAGGCTTACACATTTAGTTTTTGTAGATGATCTAACAATTTTCTTCAAAGGTAATGTTGCTTCAGTTAGCAGAGTTATGAAAGCTTTAAACCATTTTAGTGCATCCATAGGATTGGAAGCAAACCTGGATAAATCTAGTGTATTTTTGTCTTGGATTGATAATAATATTAGGGATTAGATACTTATAAGAACTGACTTTGCAGTGGGATCCTTCCTCATAAGGTACCTTGGACTGTCTTTGTCTTCTAAGAAATGGAGGAAAATTGACTATAATATACTAGTAGAAAAGATTACTCAGAGAATCACCATGACTTATTCCAAGATTCTCTCATATGTTGGGAGTCTGCAAGTGATCGGTGTTGTTTTGTTCTCTATTAATAGTTTTTGGGATGTTTTTTTTGTACTTCCACAAAGTGTACTTAAATAGGTTGATAAAGGGTGTAGAGACTATCTTTAGGGATATATGGAAGAGGGTAGAAAAATGGCTTCAATATCTTCGGTGAAAGTCTGTCTTTCTAAAAGACAATGTAGTTTGAATATAAAAGAAAGCAGTCATTGAAACATAGCATCAGTGGGACAACTGGTCTGGTAGCTAGCTATGAATAAGGAATCTTTTTGGGTCATCAGGGTTCATGACATTTATATGAAGAATGATCTAAATATATGGGATTATAAGGCACTTGTAGATTGTAGTTGATATTGGAGAAAATTAAATGCTATTAATCTTTAAATGCAAATATGGTATGTGCAAGGTAGATACTTGTTGACTCATGATGAAAATTTCTTCATTACAAGGATCTATACGGAGATTATAGGATATAAACCAAAATTGAATATTGCAAAACAGGTTTGGATATCTATTGCTTTGCCTAAGCATAGATTTATAGTGTGGTTGGTTATGCAAGGAAGACTGGTAATTTGGGAAAGGAAGCTAAGGTTGAACATACATATGGATGATGTAGACTGATATTTCTGTACTGCACAAGTACTAGAGTCAAAAGTTTATTTATTTGTAGAGTTTGTATAGGTTAGAACTCAGTGGGATACACTTAGTCAATGGGCAGGCATAAAAGTGCAGGATGTGCAGTGCATAGAGAGAAATCATTGGAGAGATTTCATAAAGAGGTTATGGCTATTTTTTGTGGTGCAGTTATATACCATACATGGAGAGCTAGGAACGGGTGGAAATTTAGAGCCAAACATGTAAATACTAATGTGGTGGTAACACAAATAAAGACAACTAATAGAGAGATTACCTATGCACAACACTTCCAAGAGAGCACAAAGATGTAGGTTTTTGTACATTTAGGCAATTAGTTTTTTTTCCTGCTTTGTTGGAGGTTTTTTCCATGATATCAGGGAATGGTTCTCTTTTTTTTTTTTTGGGAAATTAACACTTTTTATTAATCACCAGTGAATCAATTGAATAACCATAGAATGACTATAATGCAGTCAGCTATCTATTACAAGACACTACTGCCAAGTCGGCTCTAGGCTAGGACTCTACAACAAATAATTCTGAATCATATGTGAGCTTAGCTAAGGAAATTTTATATATTTGTATTATTGTTTGAAGATTATGGTAATATTTTAGAGTTATTACAAAAAAATGAAAAAAATAACTTCTCTGAATGAAGTAGGAAAATAAGTTTCATACAAGTAACATTCCAACCCCTATCATCCACCACCCCCAAACCCCACCTTCATAGTATTTTGCTAGATTACAAATAAATATCTAGCTTATCAAACACTGAAGGGTTGTTTGGTAGCTCGTCAAAGTTATACATGTATCAGTACTAAAATGATGAGATTAGTAATTGTAAGGAAATTTATAATTTATTTTATATAAATATTAGTTATACCGATTTCTATATTACAAACCAAATACTGTATTAATTACGTGCATATATAACTTATCTCCTATTCAATTACCAACTATGATATACCAACTATGATATTACTTATACAAAATTTAATACCTTGCATAATTCACCTCCAAATTAAATACCAAATGACCATTAAAAAATACGTCGAAAACCCATTCCCCCACCCTCCCACCATCACCCAAAACAATTAAAAAAAATTGCATGAAAAATATTTGGTTGTTGATACCAAATGCACCTTTAATAATTATCATCTATTTTAATATGTTAACTCAAACATGCAAAATAAAAGGAGCTGTAGATGGATCTCTCGTGTTTGCTTTGAAACGCCATTTACGCAGTGGAATGATATCTTTACCCGAACGTAATACGCAATGTCTTGTGAGTGAATAAGGTAAAAGCAAAAACAAAGTGGCATAAATTCATGATGTTGATATATTTGTGACAAAGAATATATTGGTTTGTCATTGCTTGTTTGCTTTGATCCTTCACTTTAATTGTTTTTTATCTTTCTGTTATTACATTTTTATTTTTAATATATAATTATCCTAGCTGTTTATTTCTTCTCTTTTTGACAATATACATCAATCGGGCTTTTTATTGGCTTGTCATTGCTTATTTTCTTTGATCCTTCACTTTAATTGTTTTTATCTTTCTATTATTACATTCTTATTTTTAATTTTGACAATATACATCGGTCAAGCTTTTTCTTTTCCTAGGTCTCTTTTTCTTTGGTGTAGAAAAAGGGCAAGAAGAACACTTTGTTTGGAAGAAAGGTATGAGAGAGGAGAAAAAGTAAAAGTTACTACAATATAATTTCATTTCCTTTTCAATATCTCTTTTTGACTTCGACTAATATGAAATAATATGAAAGAGACAACCCATATAGTAGATCCTGAATATTACAATAAAAACATGATAGTAATATTAATTATTGTTGATTAATCCTTAATGACTGATAATCAAATGCTATGAGAAACTACCTTTCTATCTTCACAAGGTAGCGGTAATAATGTGTACATATCATCCTCTTCAGAATCCACTTATGAAGTTATACTGAATATGTTATTGTTGTTGAATCCTTGATGACTTGTTTTCCACTAGAAATCTTGCTAGAACAAAGAACATACATAATCAGAAGGTTCAATCTGTACAATGCCCGCCAAATAAAACTCAAAGGAAGAAAACAAAAACAAGCTAATTCTACAAACAATTACTTACTGTTAATTGCTTTATTTGTAGTAGATCTTACTTACCGAAAAAATTGATTGCATATGTCACTCAGTTTCTTTATCGTCTGGGGATTGCACAAAAATATAAGTATATATAGTACTTAGTAATTTTTTTTGAATAATAATATCCTTTTTTTAATTATCAAAAGTTCATATGCAAATGTCTCTTTGCAGAACTTTCTTAAATTTTCTAAGCTCCTACGAATTGGGTGACTAGAAAATGTAAAGTAATTAGGAATATGATAAATATGAAAAAAAAATTCGTATCTTTCTCTTGAGAATTGAAAAATTAATCTATTTTGAACTGTAAAAAGATCCAAATGATTAGAGACGTCAATATGGGTCAAACCCGTTGGGCCGGCCCAACACGACCTGTTATTTGATGGAGTTGGGCTTCAATTTTTGTAGCACATTTAAGAACAGGGCTTTTTAGCCTGGCCCGGATAAGCCTGTGGCCCGTGGGGATTGAGCAATATGGGTTGGGCTAGCCCGTGGGCTAGCTCGTAAGTCAAATACATGCAACTATTTAGATTGCTTATTAGTATTTTTATTTGGTTTGAAGGATATCATGTCAAAAGTTATTTAATTTAGCTATTAGGAGTATCTTTTGGGGTGTTGGAGACTTGATTAACGAGTATTAACACTATGTAATATTGTATGGGAATATTTATGTTTATTAACATTCTTGTTATGATATTAATGTATATCAGTTGTAGTGAATGTCTATCAAGATCTACTTTGATATCTATTATGATTTGAAGCATCCTTTTACTCAGACTAGGAGTAAATTTCCCCTATAAATAGAAGGTCTTTCTTCATTGTAAATCATCCCTCAAAGAAATAACAATTACTCTCTGTTCTCTCTATTTTTCTTCTTCTCTATTCTTTCTTATTTCATAACACATTATCAGCACGAGACTCTACCGTCTCTTAAAATTTAAGGCTAAGGCTAAGGTATTATTATTTTTCTCTTTTTTTATTGCTAACAATCTAACGAAGTGCGAGTTCGTTGTCCTTCAAAGTTCGGGCAAGAACTATATTTCATGGGTGTTCGATGCTGAAATCTACCTAGATCCTATGGGTCTTGGAGATGTCATTAAAGCTGAAAATACAACATCTAGTCAAAATCGTGCTAAGGCTATGATTTTCTTGTATCATTATCTTGACGAAATTCTAAAAATTGAATACCTTACTACTAAGGATCCACTCGTATTGTGGAATAGCCTAAAGGAAAATTTTGACCACTTAAAGATGGTCATCCTCCCGAAAGCACGATATGAATGGATGCATCTAAGATTTCTAGACTATAATTCTGTCCATGATTACAATTTTATTATGTTTTGAATTTCTTCTCAATTGAAACTATATGGAGAGATGGTCAATGATGATGATATGATAGAAAAGACACTCTTCACTTTTTATGCCTCGAATGTTCTATTACAACAACAATATCAAGTAAAAAGTTTCAAGAAATATACTGAACTGAGTTCTCATCTTCTCATGGTCGAACAAAATAATGATTTGTTGATGAAAAATCATGAAAATAGACCTACTGGATCTGCACTATTCCCTGAGGTGAATGATGTGCATGCTCACCATGCTAGGCGTGGAAAAGATCGCGACCCTGGTCGTGGACGTGGTCGTGGCCGTGGTCGTGATCGTGATGACCAATAAAGAAACCCTGTTCCGGTTGTTAATCATTCATCAAACAAAATGCAAAAATAAGAGAAACATGAAACAATTACTTGTTTCCGATGTGGTGGAAAAGGACACTATTCACGTGACTGTCGTGCTCTCAAGCACTTAGTGGACCTTTATCAAGCATCACTAAAGAATAAAGAGAGAAATGAGAAGGCTAACTTTCTCTCTGAAAATAATGTTGACATCATATGCTTGGATGTAGCAGACTTTTAGAGCACCCTGAAGGAAAGATTTATCACTTAATTGGTGATGGTTCCGTAAACATGGAAGAATGAATGCTTTTAATTTTTTTTTATTGTTGATAAGAGTTAGAGAATAAAAATCATGTAAAAGTAGTTGTTTGCATGAGTATTAGTTTTTAATTCGTATTGATTAGTTCAATTATATTATTTTAATTTATTATTGAAGTGAATGGAATTTCAATTTCTTCATTATTAAATTAAAAAAAAGAAGGGAAAAGACGACGACGATACGTGCAACTTGCACGAACTTCTGTTGTGTTCATTATTGCATATTAATATTTTGCATGTTAATATTTTTAGTTTTGCATGTTAATGTTAATATTAATTTTGCATGTTAATATTTTTAATATAATATTAACATATAGTCATCACTTATCCATATGTGTTCAGATTATATGATATAATAATATTAGTATATTCTTTATCAAATATAATATAATAATATTATATTATTATTGCATATTAACATACTAGACAAAATATAATATAACAATATTATATTATTATTGTATGTATTGCATGATACTGTTCCGAACTATTAATTATAAATAATATATTACATATTAGATTCCTTATCAAATATTATATTGTTTCAATAGTTTTTGAACATATTTTTTTAATTGCTTAGTAATGTCGGATTAACTATTTTTTATAGTATAAGCTTTACTTTGTACAAAAATTTAATATATATCTTATTTGGTGTATGTCATTTTATTTGAAGATACGGATAATTTTCAAAGTAAGTTGTCATATTGTGAAGATATATGTTTGATTGATTCTGGTACTACACATACGATATTCAAAGACGAGAAATATTTCTCTCATCTAAACATGGGCAAGATTAATGTTACTACAATTTCTAATAATGCTAATTTGATTGAAGGCTTCGGAAAAGCCATTATAATCTTTTCCAGGAGAACTAAAGTTATCATAAATAATGCCTGTTTTCTCCTAAGTCTCGGAGAAACTTGATGAGTTTTGAAGATATCCGTGAAAATGGTTATCATATCAAGACATTTGATGAGATGAATCTTGAATATCTTGGTATCACCAAGAATGTCTCTGGGAAGACATGTGTTATAGAAAAGTTCCCTTGCTTTATCTTCTGGCCTGTATTGGACAAAGATTTGTGCAATTGAGACACATTCTATAGTAAATCAGAAGTTTACGGATTCCAATACTTTCATACTTTGGCATGACTGTCTGGGACATCCAGGATCAATAATGATGAGATGAATAATAGAAAATTCAAATGGGCATCCATTAAAGAACTTGAAGGTTCTTTTGAATGGTGAATTTTCATGTAATGCTTGTTATCAAGGCAACCTGATTATGAGGCCATCGCCAACAAAAGTTAGGATTAAGTCCCCCACATTCTTGGAGTGCATACATGGGGACATTTGATGACCAATTTACCTACCTAGTGGGTCATTTAGATACTTTATGGTCCTAATAGATGCTTCTTCTAGATGGTCACATGTGTACCTTTTGTCATCTCGTAACTTGGCATTATTATTGGCACAAATAATATGATTATGGGTACAGTTTCCCGATAATCAAATTAAGTTTATTCGCCTTGATAATGCTGCAGAATTTTCATCCTAAACATTTAATGACTATTGCTTATCGATTAGGATAAGAGTGGAACATCCTGTACCCCATGTTTACTCTCAAAATATCCTTGCTGAGTCATTAATTAAACGTCTGCTTGATAGTAAGACCATTGTTTATGAAAACTAAGTTTCCCACTTCTGCTTGGGGTCATACAATTTTGCATGCTGCAACACTTGTTCGTCTTAGACCGATAAATTATCATAAATTTTCTCCGTGCAATTGGTTTTGGGTCAAGAGCCTAATATATCTCATTTGAGAATGTTTAGGTATGGTGTATATGTGCCTATAGCATTACCAAACCGCACCAAAATAGTCCCCCAAAGAAGGTTAGGAATTTATGTTGGGTTTGAAGCGCTATCTTGATCCATTAATGGGAGATATGTTCACTGCTCGATTTCCAGATTGTCGATTTGATGAGATAGCTTTCCCAAAATTAGGGGGAGAACATAGTGACACTAAAAAAAAATTTATGAAAAGAATCCATCACTATCTTATCTTGATCCACGTGCTTCTATTTGTGAGCAAGAAGTACAAAAGATTATTCATCTGCAGAGAATTGCAAATCAAATGCTGAACTCATTGACAGATTTGAAAAGTATCACTAAATCACATATTCTTGCAAAGAATGTCCCAATTTGAATTGATGTCCCTAAAGGACCATCCACTAGTGTCATAGCTAATGAATCTAAAGCACGCTTGAAGCGTGGTAGACTATTAGGTTCTAAGGATCAAAATCCTCAAAAAAGAAAAACAAATGGTCAAGATGACACTACGAAAGATCCTCATATTAAAGTTCAAGATTTGAGCAATGTTGATATTCCTGAAGGAATTAATGAGCCTGAGACTCAAGAAAATAAGGAACTATCCATAAATTTAAGTGATGTTAAAACTGATTTGAATCAATCTGAAATAGTAGTGGATTATGTCTTTACATATAATGTTACAATGAAAATCATGCAAGATAGTGAGGATCTTGAACCTCGATCTGTCACAGAATGTCAACAAAAAAATGACTGGCCAAAATGGCAAGAAATAATTCAATCTGAATTGAATTCACTTGCCAAATGTGAAGCTTTTGGACCTATAACTCAAACACCTAATGGTGTTAAGACTGTTGGCTATAAATGAGTCTTTGTGCGAAAAAGAAATGAGAAAAATAAAATACAAAGGTATAATGCACGCCTTGTTGCACAAGGTTTTTCACAATGGCCTGGTGTCGATTATGACGAGACAGATTCACTAGTTATGGATGCAATAACATTGCATTATCATATTAGTTTCACTGTCCATGAGAGACTTGAAATGCTTTTGACAGATGTTGTAACAACCTATCTCTATGGATCACTTGATAATGAGATATACATGAAAATTCCTGAAGGATTTAAAATGCCGAAAGCATATAGTTCAAAGCCTCAGGAAATGTATTCCATTAGATTATAAAAATCATTGTATGGTTTGAAGCAATCTGGGCACATATGGTATAACTGTCTTAGTGGATATTTATGTAAGGAAGGTTATACGAATGATGAAATTTGCCCAGTGTTTTTATGAAGAAAACAACGTCGGAGTTTGTTATACTTACTATCTATGTTGATGACATAAACCTTATTGGAACGCCAATAGAGCTTCAAAAGGCAATTGATTACCTAAAGAAAGAATTTAAGATGAAAGATCTCGAAAAGACAAAGTTATGCCATGGTTTAAAAATTGAGTATTTGGCAAACGGTATCTTTGTCCATCAATCTACTTACACAGAAAAGGTGTTGAAATAATTCTATATGGATGGAGCGCATCCATTAAGTACTCCGATGGTTGTTCGATCACTTGATGTGAATAAGGATCCATTCCAATCTCAAGAAAAGAATGAGGAACTCCTTGGTCCTGAAATACCATATCTTAGTGCAATTGGTGCACTAATGTATCTTGCAAATACTACAAGTCTTGATAGGGCCTTTTCAGTTAATTTGTTAGCAAGGTATAGTTCTGCTCCCACTAGGAGACATTTGAATGGGATCAAACACATATTACAGTATCTAAAAGGGACTACCAATATGGGCTTATTTTATTCTAAAGATTGCAGTTCCGATCTTATTGGTTTTGCTGATGTTGGGTACTTATCTGACCCACATAAAGCTTGTTCTCAAACAGGCTATGTGTTCATATATGGAGGTACTACTATATCTTGGAGATCAATGAAGCAGTCTATCGTAGCCGCTTCATCGAATCATACTGAGATTATAGCTATTCATGAAGCAAGCCGAGAGTGTGTACCGTTGAGGTCCATAATACATCTCATTTGAGAAAAATGTACTTGAAATGTGACAAAGTACCCATAATTTTATATGAAGATAATGCAGCATACATAACACAACTTAAAGGAGGATTCATAAAAAGAGATAGAACAAAGCACATTTCGCCAAATCTCTTCTATACACATGAACTCCAAAAGAATGGTGATATTGACATACAACAGATTCGTTTAAATGACAATGCGGCTGATTTATTCACTAAGACTCTTCCAACTACAATTTTCAAGAAGACTGTGCACAAGATTGGAATGCAAAGATTCAAGGATGTTCTTATTAGGGGGAGTTAACACACGCTATACTCTTTTTCCCTTACAAGGTTTTGTCCCACTAGGTTTTCCTTGTAAGGTTTTTAATGAGGCAACTTATATGCATATTATTAGACATTCAAGGGGGAGTGTTATGATATTAATGTATATCAGTTGTAGTAAATATCTATCAAGATCTACTTTGATATCTATTTTGATTTGAAGCATCCTTTTACTCAAACTAGGAGTAAATTTCCCTTATAAATAGAAGGGCTTCGTTCATTGTAAATCATCCCTCAAGAGAAATAACAATTACTCTTTATTCTCTCTATTCTTCTTCTTCTTTATTCTTTCTTATTTTATAATAATTCTAAAATTAAATTATAAAATATTATTTTTTAAAAAAGTGGGCTAGCCCGCAGCCTGCAGAGTAATGTTATGGGCTTGGTGTTTTTTGGCTCATCATTTTGATGGGCCATCCTGGCCCATCAAACTCAAAGCCCGTGTAAGCTAGCCTAGATGGGTTGGGCCGACCTGTATTGATAGCTCTACCAATGATTCACTAGAGAGGGAGTATAAGAATTTGTATTATACTCCAACCTTAGTTTACCACAAAACAAGATTAAATAAATCGTACAATATCCAAAAAACCTTCCAGTATCTAATAGTAATAAAATTTAGGAAATTAACTACTAGAGAAATACTCCCTCTTTTTAAAAAAGAATGACTTACTTTTCTTTTTAATCTGTTTAAAAAAGAATGACCTCTTTACTATTTTGGTAATACTTTAATTTCAACTTTCCACATTGCATGTTTAGAACCACAAGATTAAAGGGCATTTTGATAAATTTGACACAACTTTAATTTAAAGCCACAGAATTCAAAAGTCTTCTTTATTTTTTTATTCTTAAACTTTGTGTCAAGTCAAAGTAGGTCATTCTTTTTTAAACAAAGGGAGTAGCAAACGGGAGGTTGTATTAGCATATAAGTAAGAAGATTTTAAAAGTATTAGCTAATGAAGGGCTCGTTTTACGGGCCCAATATTACAATTTTAAATATATTTATCGATAATTACTTAGTTTATAAAAAAAGTTAAATTAATATTTTTAAATAAATATGATAGAAAATATAATAGAGATAACACTTTAAAAAATCTAATCTTTTTTATTTTTATAAAATCAAAGAATAGCTTACAACTTATTTAATTTGCCCTCATTAAAATTAAAATATAATATGCTTCAACGTTTATTTTAACACCAGGTCAAACACATTTTCTTGAATTAAGTAACTAATTTTAATATTTTTATTTTTCAATTTTACTTAAAAGTTATACAAGCGGATAAATTGAAATTATAAGTGTCTGTATATTAACATTTTTTACAAAATTTTACGAGTAATATTTTCTTAAAATATGGTCTTTCTACCTAATATACTATATAAATAACAGTAAATAGTATATTTATATTAAGGAAATAAGAGATAATTTTTATCCATATAACTATATCGTACATTCATTTTTATAATGAAATAATATAAAAATAATAAAGATACATTATTGATAGTTGAAAATTTTCAATAAAAAATAAAGCACAAATCAAATTAATATTGGTGGAGTTAATTTTTTATTAATGGGATTAAAAAAATATGTTATTTAATGTTTGTTTAAAGTTATTTTACATGCAGGTTAATTTATCAATTATATAGTAGCTATTTTATCCCTTTTTGATTCGAAGGGTTGGAAAATATTTGGTTTCGACTATTTAAACCACTTCAAAACTTTAAAGAAAATTTTGAAATAATTAAATTAATTACAGAGTCACCACTTGATTTTTTCGAAAATATCCAGAAAAACTAAAAACATTATTTAAAAGATTCAAAACAAAAAAAATCTTTTAAGTTTAGAAATTCCGATTAAGTGGTTCCTATTAATACTCTTGGAAGGTTGTTAAGGCATCTAGAGTATCCGCTAACTTGTGGTTAACCAGGATATTTGAAAATAACTTTTGTCTAACTTTAAAAGGGAAAGTTGATTTTTGTAAAGAAATCAATTAAGGCAAGATTTTTTTTTCAAGATTTGTGCAAAATAAGTCTTAACGGATTAGCGAAAATTTTAACCAAGTTTAAGAAAACTAAAAACAATTAACATATAAAGGGAAAGGGGGTATTAAAAGACTTAGGCCATTGGGCCCAAATCCACAAACCATGTCCCAAGCTAATTAAGGCTTTTGGCCCATCTTCACCTGTACTAATCCAAATACTTGGTGTAATGCCCTGAATCTAGACCCGAAATGCTAGACGGAGCTCATGACCCTGAAGGACCACAAGTTAACCCATGACTAATATCTGTACCTATATACTATATGACATCATGTAAAATATGGAAATAATAGACTGGAACATGTCATAAGGTTCAAAACGGATAAAACATACTATCTGAGAGTACAATATATCAATACCAAAACATGAATTGAAATAAACTGTCTGAACATACTGTAGTCTGAAAGCCTCTAAAACTGAACTGTCAAAATAAGAAGTTGATGGACATGTCACCAACTAACTCCAACTACTAAAATAAACTAAGTAATGGAAAAATAAAGTAATTGTCATGTCCTCGAAGGATGAGGACTCACTGCTAACTCTGACTACTGAGACTGGAATGCTACTGATGCTCTGGAGCTTATGCTTTTGAACCTATGGTATAAAACATCATAGTGCAAATGCATCAGTATGATTGAATGTACTAGTGTGCAAGTGAGATAGGATGAGTGCAATGGTCTATATGCATGAATAATACTAGCTGATCGAATAACATGAACGTCAGAATACATGCATGAATACATGAACTATATCTGAGATTAAGACATTACCGAATCTGAATACTGATAATATAGGTTTTGTCTAACTGTTGTACTATTATCTGAATGACTGTTTCTGACAGTCCTATTTCTGATAGAACTAGCTGAGTTTCATACTAAACTGGGTGACTGTATTTGACAGTCCTGAATTCTGTAGAACTATCTGAGTTCTATTACTGAGACTTAGAATGAGACTGTAACTGTGGGAATCAGTCATTTAACTGACATGCCTCAAATAAAGCAATATAGCTGAGTTGGGGTCCATTCTGTAACCCCAATTGGAAGGGTGTCAATACCGCACCACTAAGGAGAACGGTGGGACCCTCATCTAACAAGTTAAGCCACCTCATCAACCCTCATCTAACAGGTTAGATATCTCAACCAACCAATTTTGGCTACGTAGTTCTGGAGCATAAGGATTGCTTCTAAGAATCACACCCTCTACTCACAGGTGAGTTCCCATCCTTAGGCTCACTCAGTGTTGAATCCTACTCCCATCTGATTAGACACTGAATTAATTATACTGAACTGACTGGACTGAGTTTACTAAGTTTTATTAACTCACGGAGTATCATTGTGATCTGATAACTGACTGAGATTACTGAGATTACTGAGTTTTCCTGAGTTATGAGAATGACTGAATTCTACTGAACATGGCTTGAATGAGAGTATCTTGAAAACATGACACTAGCTCTAGGCACACAGCTAAATTATTGGGTACAATTACCCCCAGGACTCAATACCATGAAAATAACAAGACTTGACACTCCTTGACACATGACCATAGTCAACAATTCATAGTACAATCATTGGGGATATTCATGAAGTATTTGCATGCCATAAGCTCACACATGAATAGAAGTGCATGTAAACATGTTATTATTTCATAAGCCTAATCTTATGAGCATTATATCAATCCATCACAAAGTATAACAATAACATGGGAGTCATTAAACTTAAGGGTGAAACATAGGTTCATCATTTTGGTCACAATTGAGTCATGAGACATGTTTCCTATTCTCTTAGGCATTTTATCAAACACCTTGTGTGCATAACTATAAGCTTAGGGTTGGACATTAAATTAATTCATCATGGTTGCATAAATCAACATAATTTAGTATATTTCAATCCACATGCTAGAATAAATTAATAAAAACACATTTAACGATCTCAACTTGGGTATCATACACAACATCATCATGATCGTAATCAATCCGCAACATAAACATCATAGTTTATGATTTAAAATTGGATTCTTAGGCTTCATGGACGAAAGGAATCCATGAATGAACACTTAACATACCTGGGTGGATGATTTCTTAATGATTTGTGGAGGAAAGTTTGAATTCTTGACTTGGAATCAAGCACCTATGGTTTCTTGTTCTTGGGGATTGATCTTTGAGAGAAACTCTAATTGAATGTTGTTAATGAATAATAAAGTTATGAGCTATTGTCTTGTATAATTAGGGGTTAAAATGGGTGAAAAAAGATCCAAATACCCTTTTAAAAATGACTTTAAATTGCTGAACGGGATCTGCGATGGCTTGTGCGATGGTCCATCACTAGCTCGACGGTCTATCGTTATGACCGTTGCACTTAGGCCAGAATAGGGAATCACTGCCTTAGTAGCGACTGCTTGGGCAATGGGCCATCGCTAACTCGATGGTCCGTCAACCTGTCCATCGTACCTTAGCCAAAAAATTGACTTAATGCCTTAGCTGCAATAGTTTAGGCAACGGTCCATCACTAGATCGACGTCCGTTAACCTGCCCGTCACACTTGGGCGGTTCTGACAACTCTCAGTAAAACGTCCATAACTTTCTACTCCGATACCAGATTTGGATGAAATTGGTATCGTTGAAAAGCTAATTCAATTTTACACATGATTAAAAGTATAAATTGGGGAAATTATTAATGATTTAAACATTAATCATTTAGGAAATCATCACTAACTCTTCTAAAGACTAGATTTAACTTGAAGGAAGTTCGAGGTATTAGAATATCTCCCCCTTGAAAACATTCATCCTCGAATGAGATTGACTGGGAGGGGAGAAACGGTAGAATAAAGCACATCCTGAACATGAATGACTGAAACATGACTCCATGACTAACATGACTGATAAACTGAATATATATCATACTGAACATGCATATATGATGCATGAGTAACTAGTTCCTGAATGCATGACTGAGTGTTTTGAGGTACTAAGTTTCTTACAATGAGAATGCATATCTGATGCATGATTACTTGACTGAACTGTTACATGAATGAATGACTGAATATGCAATGGTATTTAATACCAAGTTTATAATGGAATTTTGAACATAAAATGGATACCAAGCTTGTAACTAAAACCTGAATCATGAAACTGAAAAGCTTAAGGAGAACTATTACCTTGAGCTAGCTCTGAGTTAGCAGAGAAAAGGTGAGGGTACTTGGTTCACATATCTACTTCTGCTTCCCAAGTAGCTCCCTTAATGGATTGATTTCGCCAAAGAACTCTAACTAGATGGAATTCTTTATTCCTCAGTCTGCGAGTCTGATAGTTTAGGATTTCAACTGGAATCTCTTTATAAGAGAGGCTATTCGGAACATCTATGCTCTAAATAGCGACTATGACTATTGGGTCACCTATGCACTTCTTGAGCAAAGAGAAATGGAAGACTGGATAAACTAAGGCCAGATTTGAAGGCAACTTGAGCTCATAAGCTACCTTGCCAAAACGACTAAGAATTTTGAAAGGACCGACATATCGGGGACTGAGCTTTCCCATCTTGCCGAACTGCTTCACTCCCTTCATGGAAGAGATCTTTAGATAGACATAATCACCAATCTCAAACTCAAGATCCTTTCTGCACACATCTGCATAAGACTTCTATCGGCTCTAAGAAGCTCGGAGTCTTTCTTTGATCAACTGTACTTTTTCTAAGGCATCGAATACTAAGTCAAGCCCTATAACTGATGCCTCGCTAACTTCGGACCAACCGACTAGAGACATGTATCTCCTACCATAAAGAGCTTTGAATGGATCCATTCGAATACTGGAATAATAGCTATTGTTATATGCAAACTCAATCAAAGGCAACTGGTCATCCCGGCTACCCTTAAAATCAATTGCATATGCCCTTAGCATGTCTTTTAGAGTCTGAATGGTCCTTTCTACTTGACCATCATCTAGGGATGGAAGGTTGTATGAGATAAACTTGGGTACCAAGGCCCTTTTGGAATACTTTCTAGAAATAAGAGGTAAACTGGGTACCTCTGTATGAGATAATAGATAACGGAACACCGTGCAATCTGACCAACTCCCTAATATAGAGTCTGGCTTAATCGTCGGCTGAATAAGAGGTATGGACTGGAAGGAAATGAGCTGATTTGGTCATCCTGTCTACAATGACCCAAACTAAATCATGCTAGTGATGAGTACGAGGCAAACCCATCATAAAGTCCATGTTCACTTCTTCCCACTTCCAAGAAGGAATACTGAACTCCTGCATGGACCCACTAGGATTCTGATGCTCAATCTTAACTTGCTGACATGTAGAGTACTTAGACACAAATGCTTTAACATCTCTCTTCATCCCACTCCACCAATAGGCCTCCAACAAGTTGCGGTACATCTTTATGGCCCCTGTATGAATAGAGTAATGCGCACCATGCACTTCTACAAGAATTTACTGCCTTAAGTCATCTACACCTAGAGCACACAGACAACCTTGACAATGCAAAACACCATCTCCACCTTGGGAGAAAACATCTACTTTCTGATCCTTGATTGACTCTTTTAACTTGAATAGACTAGGATCTCTATCTTGCTTTTCTTTCACCTCGAAAACTAGAGATGATTCTGAACTATTCTAAACCTATATATTACCCTCTGAAGAATCAACTAGGCGGACACCTAGTCGGGTAAGATGATGGATTTCCTGAGCTAATTTCTTCTTACTGTCCTTAACATAAGCAACACTACCCATAGACAGTTTATTGAGACCATCAGCCACCATATTGGCTTTGCTCAGATAATAAAGAGCACTCATGTCATAATTTTTCAATTGAGATCTTTTTGAGGAAAGACATACTAAAGGATCTTATGATATGTGAATACATCTACATGAACTCCGTATAGATAATGCCTCAAGATCTTCAAGGCAAAAACTATGGCTGCTAACTTGAGATCATCAGTAGGATAACTCTTCTCATGGGGTTTAAGCTATTTGGAGGCGTAGGCTATGACCTTACCATTCTGCATGAGGACACCACCCTAAACTACTATGGTTGCATCATAATACACTACGAACCTATCGAAACCATTTGGAAGAGCCAAAGCTGGAGCTAAGGTAAGTCGAGTCTTTAACTCTTGAAAACTCTTCTCACAAGGATCTGACCACTGAAACTTGACTTTCTTCTGAGTCAATCAAGACATAAGGGATGCAATAGAATAAAATCCCTCAATAAACCATTGGTAATAGCCGGCCAAACCTAAGAAACTCCAGCTATTTGATGGAGACATGGGGCGAGGCTAGTTTCTTACTACTTCGGTCTTTTAAGGATC
Organism: Capsicum annuum; assembly: GCF_002878395.1. NCBI lineage: Eukaryota > Viridiplantae > Streptophyta > Magnoliopsida > Solanales > Solanaceae > Capsicum > Capsicum annuum. The sequence goes on along the minus strand of NC_061118.1, from coordinate 87,770,039 downwards.
GACCCTAATGCCATCACTGGAAATAATATGAACAAGGAATGCTACTGAACTTAGACAAAATTTGCAATTACTGAATTTGGCAAACAATTGATGATTTTTGAGAGTCTGCAATACTATTCTGAGATGATCTGCATGATCACGCTCACTGCTGGAATAAACAAGGATTCCATCTATGAAGACTATGATGAATATGTCCAAGTACTGTTTGAACACACGGTTCATCAAGTCCATGAAAGATTCTAAGGTATTGGTAAGATCAAAGGACATAACTAAGAATTCAAAGTGACCATACCGAGTACGAAAGACTATTTTTGGAATGTCACATTCTCTGACTCTGAGCTGATGATAGCCTGATCTGAGGTCTATCTTAGAAAAATAGCTGGCACCCTGAAGTTGATCGAATAAGTCATCGATTCTGGAAAGTGGATACTTGTTCTTGATCGTGACTTTATTGAGTTGATGGTAGTCTATACACATTCTGAGAGAACCATCTTTCTTACACACGAATAAGACTAGTGCACCCCATGGGGACACACTGGGTCTGATGAATCCCTTGTCTAGTAGATGCTTCAACTGTTCCTTTAATTCTCTGAGTTCTATTGGTGCCATTCTATATGCTAGAATAGATATAGGCTGAATATCTAGAATAAGATCAATGCTGAAGTCTATTTCCCTTTCGAGAGAAATTCTTGAAAGATCTTTAGAAAAGATATCTAAATATTCATTCACGACTGGGACTGATTCAAGACTCGGAGTTTCTAAACTAGTGTCCTTAACTCGAACAAGATGATAAACACATCCCTTAGATATCATTTTTCGTGCTGACCTCTGAAAGCTGAAGTACTACCCCTCCATTCTAGGACAGGTTTATTCAGAAACTAAAATTGGACAACTTTGTTTCTGCAGCCGACTGTGACATAGTAGGAATGAATCGAATTTATACCGAGAATGACATCAAAACCAGTCATCTCTAATTTGACTAAGTCTGCTGAAGTGATTTTCTAAGATACCATAATTGGACAGTTCCTGTATACCCATTGAGCAATGATAGTTTTACCCACTGGGGTATATATTGAGAAGGGATCTCCTAGAATTTTGGGATTGACTCCAAAATCAACTGCTATGTAAGGAGTAACAAAAGACAAGGAAGCTCCTAGATATAGCAAAGCATAAACATGCAAGTGAAAGATTTGTAACGTACCAGTAACCACATCATGAGAATTTTCCAGATCCTGTCGGGACTGGAGAGAATAAAGTCAATTTTGGCGTTGCCCACTAGTAGCACTGGAAGGGGCACCCTGCTGATTTGCACGACCAGGCTGAGCTGAGAAACGGTTCTACTGACCCTGATAAATGGACTGGGGACAATCTCTAACTCTATGGCCTGCCTTTCCACATCCAAAACACACATCACTGCCATCTCTGAACATACCCTTGTGGTTCTTACCATAAGTCTGACAAAGGAGATTAGTTCGGGCATTGCTAACACTGCCCTGAGACTTAGAGCCTGACGCCCTATCTCTAATACCATCCCTGAATTTAGGAGCTGGAGCACTAGCTAAAGAAGGAGCTGGAACTGATGATTTAGGACAGAACTGAGAACGGTTTCCTCCCTCAAACTTAGGTTGATGAAAGTTGGAACTACCTATCCTTTCTCTTTTATTCTGCTTCTCCCTCACCTTCATCTTTTAATCTTCTATCTGTTGAGCATAGGTTATAATCCTGGCTATGTTTATATCACTATTCAACATCGCGGACCTACACTCATTGACCAAACTATCATTCACCCCAGAGACAAACTTACTCATCTTATCCCATCTGTCTGCAGCTACATGAGGAGCATATCTGGCTAATTGAGTAAACTTAAGAGAATACTCTTTCACTGTCATGTTTCCCTACCTGAGGTTGATAAATTCTAACACCTTAGCTTCTCACAGCTCTAGGAGAAAGAACCTCTCTAGGAATACGGTGACAAACTCCTCCTACTCTATGGATCCTACATCAACTGGCCTTTCTGACTTCTACTGTTTGAACAAAGTGTGAGCAACATCCTACAACTGATATGTAGCTAGCTCAGCACTCTCACTAGGAGTAACCCCCATGATGTCGGTAACCTTCTAAACTTGATCAAGGAATTCTAGAGGGTCCTCATTTGACTTAGACCCAAAAAAGGATGGAGGGTTCATCCGGGTGAAGTCCTGAATCCTAGATGCAGCTGAATTGGCCACTGGGTTGGCCAGAACGACAGTCATTCATTCATTCTGAGCAGTAATGAACTAATCAAGAGTAGTGAATGCAGCTCTGAACTCTGCATGAGAGATACGTTCGCCCAATGGATCTTCGGGCTGAGGGGCTGACTGATTCCCAGTTCTCTTCTTGGGAGGCATATTCTGTAAATGGAAGAGAAAGGTATTAGACTGAGGGATTAACTTGAGATTATGCTCACTGGCATGACATGATTACTGAAAAATGGGAAACTATTCCTAAAACATCTCATATCCTCTTGTACATAAATGCTGCATGCAACACACCCATGCGTAAGACTCTACTAGATGCGGCTTTCAAACTTCCTAGGACACTATTGAACCATAGGCTCTGATACTAAGTTTGTAATACCCCGAATCTAGTACCCAAAATGCTTCACGGTGCTCATGGCTCCAAAGAACCACAAGCTAACCCATGACTGGTATCTGTACTTGTATACTATATGACATCATGTAAAATATGGAAATAATAGACTGGAACATGCCATAAGGTTCAAAAATAATAAAATACACTATCTAAGAGTACGACATATCAATACTAACACATGAACTAAAATAAATAGTCAGAACATACTGTAGTCTAAAAGCCTCTAAAACTGAACTGTCTAAATAAGGTGTTGATGGGACATGTCCCTAACTAACACCACCTACTAAAATAAACTAAGTACTGACATAATAAGGTAATGATCATGTCCTCGAAGAATGAGGACTCACTGATAACTCTGACTATTGAGATTGGAATTCTACTGATGCTCTGGAGCACGTGGTTCTAAACCTATGGTATAAAACACCATAGCACAAATACTTCAGTACGATTAAATGTACTGGTATGCAAGTGAGGTAGGCTAAATGCAAGGGTTTATATGCATGAATAATACTAGCTGACCGAATAAAATAAATGTGAGAATACATGCATGAATACGTGAACTGTATCTGAGATCAAGACATCACTAAATTTGAATACTGATAACATAGGTTTAGTATAATTGTTGTACTATTATTTGAATAACTGTGTCTGATAGTCCTATTTCTAATGGAACTAGCTGAGTTCCGTACTGAACTGGTTAACTGTATCTGACAGTCCTAAATTCTGTAGAACTATCTGAGTTCTATTACTGAGACTGAGACTGTAATGGTAGGAAGTAGTCATCTAACGGAGATGCCCCAAATAAACAATATAGCTAATTTGGGGTCCAATCTATAACCCTAATTGAAAGGGTGTCAATTCCGCGCCACTAGTAAAGATAAGCTGTGAGTGATCCTTATCTAACAGGTACTCTAAGGAGAATAGTGGGACCCTTATCTAATAGGTTAAGCCACCTCATCAATCCTCATGTAACAGGTTAGATATATCAACCTACTTTGGCTACGTAGTTCTGGAGCACAAGTATTACTTCTAAGAATCACACCCTACACTCGCAGGTGAGTTCCCATCCTTGGGCCCACTCGATGCTGAATCCTACTCCCATCTGATTAGACACTGAATTAATTATACTGAACTGACTGGACTTAGTTTACTGAGTTCCTTTAACTGATGGAATATCACTGAGATCTGATAACTGACTGAGATTACTGAGTTTTCTTGAGTCATGAGACTGACTGAATTCTACTGAACATGGCTTAACTGAGAGTATCTTGAAATTGACAATCTCTAGGTACACAGCTAAATTTTTGGGTACAAGTACCCCAGTATAGCATAAAACTAATAAGACATGACACTTCTTGACATATGAACATAGTCAACAATTCATAGTACAATTATCGGGGATATTCATGAAGTATTTGCATGCCATAAGCTCACACATGAATAAAAGTGCATGTAAACATGTCATAATTTCATAAGCCTAATCTCATGAGCATTACATCAACCCATCACAAAGCATAACAATAACATGGGAGTCATTTGAACTTAAGGGTGAAACATAGGTTCATCAATTTGGTCATAATTGAGTCATAAGCCTAACTATAAGCTTAGGCTTTGACATTAAATTGATTCATAATGGTTGCATAAATCAACAAAATTTAGTAGATTTCAATCCACATGATAGCATAAATTAATGAAAACACATTTAACGATTCCAATTTGGGTATCATACATAACATCAACATGATCGTAATCAATCCACAACATAAAAATCATAATTTATAATTTAAAATCAGATTCTTGGGCTTCATGGACGAAAGGAATCCATGAATGGACACTTGGCATACCTAGGTGGATGATTTCTTAATAATTTATGGAGGAAAGCTTGAATTCTTGACTTGGAATTAAGCACCTAGGGTTTCTTGTTCTTGGGGATTGATCTTTGAGAGAAACCCTAATTGGATGTGAATGAATAATGAAGTTATGAGCTATTCTCTGGTATAATTAGGGGTTAAAATGGGTGGAAATAAACCCAAATACCCTTTTAAAAATGGCTTTAAATTGCTGAACAAGATCTGCGATGGATCGTACGATGGCCGTCGCTAGCTCGACAGTCCATCATTCTGACCGTCGCACTTGAGCCAAAATAGGGACTCACTACCTTAGTAGCAACGGCTTGGGATATGGTCCATCTCTAGATCGACGGTTTGTTAATATGTCCATCATACCTTAGCCAGAAGATTGACTTACTACCTTAGCTACGGCAGTATAGGCGACGGTCCATCACTAGCTCGACGGTCCGTCAACCTGTCTGTCGCACCTGAGCGGTTCTGTCATCTCTCAGTAAAAATTCCATAACTTTCTACTCCGATACTTGATTTGGATGAAATTGGTATTGTTGGAAAGCTAATTTAATTTCCCACATGATAAAAATTTAAAATTTGGAAAATTCTAACTGATTTAAACATTAATCATTTAGGGAATCATCACAACTCTTTTGGAGACTAGATTTGACTTAAAGAAAGTTTGGGGTATTAAACTTGGGCTTTTGGCCCATAACCTATCCTTATCTAACCATTCGGGCTTTTAGCCCACAACCTGTCCTAAGCTATCTTTTTGGACCTTTGGGGGCTCAAAATATGCTTCACCTGTATTAGATTACAACTTTGTCTTCTAGGCCCCAAATGAAAGAATAAATAAATGATTAAATGAATAAATAAAAATAAGAACATAATAAAAATTGAGATTTTCAAGTCTCTTTAGAGACCTCATCAATAGGTTTTGACCCATTTTCTCTCTTCATCTATCTTCTTGCACCCGCATCTCATATAATCGACTTTTGGACTTAATCTTCGAAGAGATGGGGCTCATTGGCCCATTACGGTGTGCAAGGGGGAAAGGAGTCCATTTCAACTCCAAATAAGATTCATACAAAGAAAAAGAAATGGAAATTAATATATGTTTGAAAATTTACTTTTAATGGATAAATGATGAAATGGGAAAATAGCATTCTCAAGCATAAAGAAATAGTAAATTGCGATATCAAAACAAACCAAATTATCCAATAAAAAGAAAATTAACCCATAAAATAAAGAAGAAGGCAGATGCTAACTTTTAAGAAAGGGAATCCTTAAACTCTAATTAAGGCGACATTAACGATGATTCATACGTCCAAATTATGGCCAACTTTAGGGAAAATACGTAACGACCTATGGTTTATCTTTCTAAGATATCATTGATTTTCTTTTGATATAATGAATCAAAGAGAGACACAAATCAAGTCTTTACACACACAAAGAGCACATATAACAATCCAAAGGGAGTAGAAAATTGGACTAAAAGTTTAGCATCTCTAAAAGTGAAATATCATTCAACAATCATACTATGCATGACTCAAAAATATCCAAATAACTCTATTTAGCCACAAAAATCCAAACTTTCTTATCATTTTGACAATACAACATGCAAAAAAAAAAAAGGAATTACATCTTCGATGAAAAATAAAGCTGGCACTTCATCTCTCATATGAGGATTTTGAAATCCATTAAAATAATTAGCAAGCAAATGACAAGTTCTTGACTTAACCAATTACTATTTTACTAAGGTAAAACAAAAAATAGTAACTATTATTTTCGACATAAAGAAAACAACTTTACATGTTAAGAACAAATATATCCACCAACAATGAATTTAAACATAGCATAAGTACGTTTTAAGCAAAGATTGAAACTTTATCCATAATAATCAAAGGATCAAGTCAAAAAGGCAAAACAATCAATATTAATTATTTTTTTTCAACATAAAAGAAACAACTTTACATGCTAAAAAAAACATATCCATCTATAGTGAATTTAAACAAAGCATAAGTATATCTTTTAAGAAAAGATCGAAACTTTATCCATAATAATGAAAGAATAAAACTAAAAAAACATGTTCAACTATTGGTAGCTCATTTTTTATACCAAGAACATGAAAATAACCATAATATCGATACCACAATATCCTATGGCCTTCAAGGTCATCTACAACAAAGAATCTAAACAAACAAAATTACAACTATAAACTGCGAATAAGAAGGAGATGAAGAAGAAAACGATAATAAAACTAAAAGGAAAAATGTGTGTTTACCTTTATTTGGGCAGCAAAAAAGGACTTCAAGCTTTCTTCAGAGTCTTGATCACCACCGAAAAGCAATCTTTGGAGAATCCCAATTAGAATACCGCTTGAAAATTTTTACTAGAAAAAATTTTAACTCTTTGCTCAAAAGTTTTTGGGATAATACTCACGAAAATACCTGAACTTTGACCGAATTGTCATTTGAGCATACTGAACTTTTCGGGGGTCCTATTACCCCCCTAGACTTTTTTTTTATATTTTAATAGTATATATCTACCAACTCTTACAAGTGAGTGAAATCACCAACCTTGAGCGCGTGAGAGTGATTAAAAAACTTATAAACCTATTTTTTGACACGTAACTTTATATATTTGGGTTAGATTCCTTTATTTTTTTTAATTTAACCAATTTAAGGAGAGGTAGATCTCCTTCTTCCACTCTACTCCCATTTTTCTCTCAATTCTTGAAGGTAAAATTTTTGTATTGATTTTCTTTATTTTGTTTGGCAAATTCCTGACTATTTTCTAACTTCTTCTCTCTATTTTCTAACTTATTCTCACTATTTTTACTAATTTTTAATTTGTGATTTCTGAAATTAGGGTTAGCTATGGATGATATAAAATTGGATTTGATTAGGATTTGTTTAGACAAGGAAGATCCAATATTGAATGCAGAGATGAGATGCAATCATGGTCTCTTACTCTATTTGAAGACTTCTTGGTCTAATAATAATCCGGGAAGAAGATTTTGGTATTGCCCTTATTATGGATCAAACAAGTGTAACCTTTTTCTTTGGAGAAATGGTGTGGTTGATGAATGATCTAAGTTCATTGTTCCAAAGTTGGTGAAGAAAGTGAAGGACATGAATGAAATATTGAATATAATAAAGACAAAGGAAGAATTGGTTGGTGCTTACAGTGATAGGGAAATAATGGAGATAGAAGCTGAATCTACATTCACTCAAATAGAAGATCAATGTAGCTCATTTGTTAAGATGAAAGATGAGGTGAAAAATAGACCACAGAAGACGATTGAAGTGAAGATGATAGATAACTTTAGTAATATTTTCATGGTGTATATCTTCTTAATATGTATTGCTATATGGTTCAAAATAAACGGTTGAAGTATTTTGTATAGTGTTGTAATATAAATTTATCATTGGTAGTGTTTCTTGTATGGTAGTTTGAACTTGAATTTGTTGAATTAAATCTCCTATGGCAGTGTTTCTTGTATGGTGGTTTGAACTTGATTTTGTTGAAAGAAATCTCCTATTCCAAACTGATTTTTGGTTTTGAGTACTTGTTTGTTTTGCTCATTTTGTTGACCTAAATTCATTATTCCAAAAGTGATAGAAACATCAGCTAGTACCACAAAGGATAGATACAAATTTATAGAAATATTCAATACAATAGAACAAAATCAGTGCATAACTATTTAAGATGCAACTTGAACTTTCAAGTACAACATATAATACAAAATAACTGCACAAATGTCTGAGATAAAAATTCAAGTGCATTATATAAACTTTACAAAAAATGACCTTGTCAAAATAACCTACCCCAATTTACACTACAACATCAGTTTTAGTGTAAAAATCTATCAATATTTTAAAACTACTTTCATTGTTGCTTGGATTGTGATGAAGCCATTTTCTATCTTTTGTTCATTCTCATCTCATCTCCCTCACTTAAAGATGGTTTCCAATCATTGCTTTTTTGTCCCTTCACCTTACTCTAATTTTTAGTTTGTAACCAAGGTCCCCAGTAATATCAGTAGATCGTATAGGATGTGCAGAACTAGTATGTAGTATCCTACTACTTGGTAACCTGGGCTGCAGACAAAGAAAGAAAGAAAATTATACACATATAAATGTCTAAAGACAAACTAAACTTAAATTAAATCAATTAGCACTTACATTATATGTTGTGAAATCATTTTCAACAATCAAAACACCTATTCCGACTGTCTTTGGTCTTTTACCAGTTGAAATATGTGGATTTGGTGGAGCATGAACAAGTGAAGCAGGTGGATTTGGTGGAACATAAACAGATGAAAAAGGTGGATTTGGTGGAGCATAACTGGTATGATTTTCAAACCACTCATGTAAAGGTGTCCTCCATGCTACTCCTATGTCACCAAGAGGTGTTTTTCTTGGCCTTCCCCTGCCTTTTACAACTACTGCAACATTTTCAACTTGTTCAACTCCCCTTCCCCTTCCTCTTACAGCTGTTGCAACATGTTCAACACCCCTTCCCTTTCTTCTTGCAGCTGCTACAATATATTCAACACCCATTTTCCTTTCTCTTGCAGCTACTACAATATGTTCAAGACCCCTTTCTCTTCCTCTTGCAAATGATGCAATATTTTCAATACCTCTTACCCTTCCTCTTACAGCTGCTGCAACATGTTCAATATGTTCAACTCCCCTTCCCCTTCCTCTTGCAGCTGCTGCAACATGTTCAACATATTCAACATTTACAACTGGTGTAGTAGGTGTTGTTTTTCTAGGCCTTAACCTAGGTCTAGGAGGTGCATCAGGATTATCACTTATTTTTCTTAGCCTTCACCTAGATTTAGGAGGTGCATCAGTAGTAGTAGTAGGAGTGTTTTTTGGCCTCACCCTAGGTCATGAAGTACTTGGTATATCACTTGGTCCAACATTAACAATACTTGATCCAACAAATCCTACAAAAATAGTTAAAGCAGTCACATATTAAAAAATAATTAAGCTACAATAAATAATACAAGTCATTTAAGGGTACACACCTTGAAAGGAAAACCTCTCTTGTTGTGATTTTGTTCATGACAGATATTACAAGTCATGTAAAGCCTTTTTTTTTGACATCTTTCCACACTTTTTGGTCTCACAAAACTATCTATTTCTTCTTTTCTTTGGCCTGCTAGGCATATGAATAACAACTGGAGGCTTCACATGAGGATTTGTTGACTTTGTCCACATGTTCATATTGGTCACTAGTTAAATGTAGTGACAGTAAATCTTGAGATAAGTCTCCTTACTATAGCAGCTATCAACAAAATCAGTTGGTTCTAATTTCTTATAGAGTATGGCTGCAATCCCATGTGGATATGGTATTCCCTTGAGTATCCAAGATTTATAGATGGATGTGTTATCCCTTAAATCCACACTATGTATATATGGTCCATCTTATTTTTTAGAACCTCTCTCTCCATTGAAGTCAATATTACATATCATTGACTTCTCAGTATTTTTTCTAACACTCTTAAAGCCATTGGATATATTTCAGTCACCCATGTTTCTATTACCTTCACCCTTATCTCTTCTAGCATAGTAATAATTGTTTTATGCCTTGGTCCTAAGATCTAAGCATTAAAGCTCTCAGCCATGTTATTATCTATGCTATCACACTTGATGTCAGTTCTAAAGTACATTTTACACCAACTTTGTACCTTGTAATCAAGTAAATCTGGAACAATATCCTCACCACCTAGCATGGCCAATTGGCTCAAATTTTTCTTCATTTCAGCTTCAAAGGTTTTTCTTGCATATTTTTGAAACTGGTTCCTTATTTAAAGACCTCTCCATTTTTTTCCCCAATTGGCAAGGATGTGTCTTGCACACATCTATGCTCTACCTCTGGTAAAAGCTCCATCAATGTTGCTCTAAGACCCTGAAAATCAGATCATAATAAATTACGTATTCATAACTGCATATAATATTCATTAAAGATAACTAAATAAAGAAAAATGAATACCTTTTGCATATATAAAATGATTGGGTAATCTCTGCCATCTGTTAATCCCAAATCCTCTATCAACAATTTCACAAACCATGTCCAAGTGTTCTTATTCTCATACTGTACTATAGCCCAAGCAATAGGCAACATTTGATTATTGCCATCTTTAGCCACAACAACCAACAACAACTATCCTTTGGTTACTCCCTTCAGGAAGCATCCATCTAAACCAATGCATCTTCTACAACCATCCAAAGAAACTTTTTTGCATGCATCAAAACAAATGTAGAAACTTTGAAAAACAAGCTTACCACTATCATCAGAATCATCAACTTTCATAACACAAGTGGAACCCGGATTGGACCTCAATATTTCATCCTTATAGTCAAATATTCTTCCAAACTCTTTCACATGATTACCCATTAAATCTTGAATTATTTTAACTCTAGTTATCCTGGCAGTAGTCTTTCTAATATGTCTACCCAATTCTTTTCTAATCAACTACTGAAACTGAAATATTCTCATGTTTGGCTGCTCACTGATTCTCTGTTTGAAATGCTTGTACGGAAATTTTGCATTACACATGGAATTCTAGTGGTTTTGATACACCTATGCTTAGGATTGTAGGTTTTAATTTGAAAATAATTGGTAAACTTGTTAATACTTGCATATAACAGCCAAGGACACCCTTCCCTATATCTAACCATAATATTTTTAGACTCATTAATATATTTTATAACTTAACACCTCTTTGAAGTGCATATTTTGTAACAACATCTCTAAACTCATTCACATCTTCAAAGACCATGCCCAATTCCCACACAACCTATTTTGCAAAATTATCATGCACTATATTTCTACTATCTGTCCTCCTTAACCCATCTTCTAAATTAGATTCCACACTATATTTATCAAAACTATAATACACAGGCTCATCCCTAACAACTTTACCTTTTAAACTTTTATCAGTAATTTTTATCTTCTCAAATCCTAGATCTGGACCAACTTCACCAACATGAATTTTTGTAGGGTCATTAGGTATTCTTTCTCTTCTCTTTCTCCTCTTCTCTTCTCTTTCTTCTCTGGTATTTTCTCCTTTTAACCCTCAATTTTATGTCCTCCTCGTACACTTTACTTTCAAATTCAATATCATCTTCAACAAATAGATCTTCATGGTCTAAATCTGATATGTTTTTACTATATTAATGCTCGACAAGGCCAAAATGTACTTTGATGATATATTAATGCCTGGAAAGGCCAGAGGATACTTTGATGATTATTGATGCCCGAAAAGGCCAGAGGATACATTGATGATATATTGATGCTTGGCAAGGCTGGAGGATACTATGATGATATATTGATATAGGGAAAGGCTGGAAGATACTATGATGATATATTGATACCCGGTAAGGCCAGAGGATACTATGATGATATATTAATACCCAAAAAGGATAGAGTTTGATTAAGATGATAATGGTCATGATGATGACACTTATGACGAGATTGTTGATATTAATTGTGTACCTTGCATCTATTCCTACATGCGCATCACCTATCACCAGTAGCACCAATGTCTATCAGTCGATATGGGATGATTGCATAGATATGGGTGAAGAATATACCTTTTGTTGTTATATGTTGATTAAACCCTCCAAGTCTGGGCCAGGAGGGGAACACATAGGCTTGGTTAAGTATTTGGTTGGCTGAAGTAACCGGTTATTCAAGCTGATATTGATGTTGTTATTATCATTGTGATGATCATTATTATGGATAACTTATGATAGATTTGTCATTGATCTGGTATCATGATTAGAGGAATTTCTTCAACCTCTTTTATCTTATGAATGCACTATTATGCATGATTTTATCATGTCTAGCCATGTGGATTAAAAGCCCTGAGTTCGATAGTATAAAATCTAGATAGTATGTTAATGAGGTCTTTAAATAATGGTATGATTATCTAGGTTATGACTTGATATTACCTCATCCGTATATGTGTATGCATTTGTTTATATATAAATCTTGCGATATGAAACTATGGCACTATCATATATCCCTCTCTTTGTTGTTCTTATTGTATATACGTTTCTCTTCTTTGTATATTGCTATAGATCTTTCTTTGACCATTCATTTGTATATTATCCTGGGATATATTGTATATCATTGACGTCTATTGAATCTAGCTAGAAAAGAATGGTTTACCTTTGATACTTCCTTAGTCTAATTATGTTAGACTCTTGGACTTGAACAGGATAGTTGACCCTTATTAATCATAGTGACTTGTTATATGATTTCTGGACTCTTGGATGTAATTTCCATTCTGTTTATATGTTGTATATATCTGCTTTACCTTTAGAGCTCAGTTGGTATTTGCCTACTGAGTACCACTTATTTGGTACTCATACTACACTTCTATAGTCTACAGATTATAGTACGGGTTATCACCGTTGATATATGCATTGTATAGAGCAACCATGGTTTAGAGACTTATAGTGAGCTCTAACATTTGGAGTATTACTGATCTCTCTCTTATGCATTAGACTAGTCTCTATATTGTATTAAGAGATAAGTTGTATCAGTGTAATTCCTTTGACATTTCATCTTGGTATTCTTGATATATAAAAGCTCTTGTATTTAATACCACTGAATTTTGGGGATTCACTTATGTAATGGTTCTTATCTCATTTATCCTGCATTCTTTTCCTTATATTATTAAGTAGTCCGTTACTAGCCGTTTCGGACTACGAGTTGGCTTGCCTACTGGTGGGTTATGATAGGCGGCATTATGACTTGAAAAATTGGGTCATGACAAAAGTTTTTCAGAGATTTTGCTTATATTTGCATGTGCTTAATTCCTAAAATCTAAGCTTTATAATGAAGTCTAGTCCAAACTTTAGTTTAGAACTTAGTTAATTAGATGTAAAAAAAACAAACAAATTCCATTGTTGGATTTGTTCCTAGAATGTTTGATTACAAGGATACCAATTTCATAGAGAATAAATCCAAATACCAAAATAATCCAATTAAAATAAAGAAATTGAGTAAAGTTGGTGCTACAAGTTCCAAAATATCGTTGTAAAATCTGCACATAAGAAAATAATTAATGAATCAGGATGACCGTATCTTCCAAAAGTATTGTAAATTATTGTTTTTTTCTTTCTAACTGTGATTTCTCATATATTGTTATACATAGCTTTGTAATGTATGGTGTTAATGCATTTTTTGTCATACATATGTTGTTACTTCAATTCTCATACATTACTAAGCAATGTATGAGGACGTGGTTAAATTATGGTGTTTGTTCAATTTTGTTCAATTCAATCCTTATGCATAACTAAGCAAAGTATTAGTATCTGGTTGAAATATTATATTTGTTCATTTTTATACATATCAAATTGTGTATAATAAAGCATTATTCTTAAGTTAGCATGATTTATTCTATATTTATTTCTTATACAGTGGCATACATATCAAGTCATAGTTTTGATGTTTTTTAAACTTACGTACATTACTACCCAATGTTTAGTAAAACATAATACATATGTTACTTTGAATATATTAATATTATACATTAACATGGTAACCTTATACATATGAATGTTAATTATAAGGTTATAGTAACCTTTAATTTTTTATTGAACTTACACATATTCAGTTGTGTATAAGAAAGCTTTACACATAACTAGACATATTTTTTTTGGATTTCTTATACATGAACATAGATATATTATACACCAACATATGCATAATATGTTTTAGATTTTTTGAATGTATGTAGGTATTTTTTAACTTATACATTGTAGGTTATAAAGTCAATTTTTATTATTTATGTTTGTATTTTTTTCGTTGTATTTATTATTGCTTATACATTGCAGATACATTGTAGGTTTCTTTTTGTTGTTATTTAGGTTTTGTAGTTTTTTTGTAGCCAAGTATGCAGAGTTCTTAATTGAAGGGTTGATAATACCTTCAGATGGGTAAAAAATCTTTGATTATGCTATGCTACATTACTTTGAAATTACAAAGTGATCAAGGTCACTAAAGAATACACAAGTGACAATGTTGATCCTCCATGACCCAGGCCTAGATATGTTCAACCAATTGATGAAGCAACAGTAGTATGTTTAGAATAGTACATAATTTTCACCTTCTATATGATCAATGTAATTTCCTTGTGTTTTAGAATATTGTTAAAGACATGTAGCAATTGTTAGGTTTTGAATGTGTTTTAGCTTTGTATTTTTTGTTTTTGGAAATCGTAAGGATGTTTTAACTATCTTTAATATAACTCTGTCATTTTAATATAAATTTATTATGAATCATGCTCTATAAGTCTGGCTTTGTATTTTCCTTATACATTATAGTTACGGTTTAATTACCTTAACATATTCTATCCAACACATAACTGCTAATACATACATTAGAATGTAACCTTATACATATGCATGTATGTATAAGGTTGTTGTTACCTGCAGGTTTCCTAGACCTTCCACATATCCACTTTGTGTAAGTTCAATCAATAATGCAGGTAACTATAATATTATACCTAACATGTATATGTATAAGGTTAGCATACCAATGTATAGATTAACATATTCAAGAACCTATATTATATTTTAAAAATTAAAATTCACCTGATGCAATTTAATTTTTGACATTATACATATCAAGTTATGTATACTCTTCAACATAATACATTTGGAACCCCATTAATGTCAATAGTATTACATTAAATCAATTACACTTTTCATATGACTGTTATGTATAAGGTTAGTGTAACCTGTAATGTTTTGTACATATATACATATAACCTTACCTGATGCAATTTGATTTTAGACCTTATACATTCAAAAAATAATGGTGAAATAATATTTTTATAATGCATATAAGAGATATGTGAAACGTATTATGTATTATAAATAGATATCCATGACTTTGTATTCCTTTATACTTGAACATGTTTACAATTATTAACACAAACATATGCAAATTATGTATTAGATATTATTTTGATTACTGTAGATATTTTTTTGCTTATACAATTTTATAGTAGTAACATTCCTTAGATAAATTAGTAATTTCCATTTATTAAGGTGCCTGATTTGCTTTCCTTAAATATAGGTGCATGATTTAATCAATAAATTAGATAATTAAGGTACCTGATTTACTTACCTTAAATATAGGAATACTGTTTTACCTTATACATATGAAGTAATGTATAAGTTAGTGCAACATGTATAAGTACTTTTCCAAATTTGATCGAGAGAAAATAAATTTGGGAGAGAAGGTAATTAAGTACATAAAGTCTGGGATTTATGTTGTTTACACTATTTATTTAAACTCAAATTAGTTCCAAGTAAATTTTAGCGGAACATGACTTGATTAGATTATTAATTCATACCATTTTAATTTAGGGAAAGGAAATGGGCTAGCCACCCATGTTTTGGAAATATGGACACTTGAAGCCCATCAGCCCATTTTATTGCCTTTTTTAGCCATTTTATTTTTTATTCTATTTTTCCCAAATAACTTACATCATTAAATGCAAATTACTATTAAAAGACTTTAACACACTTTCATTTTCTAATTATACTTTTCCAAATCTCCCTTTTTTCTATTGTCCTTTGATTGATTACTTGTGTCTTTTTCGAGCAACATCAAAATCCTTTTTTATTTTTCTATGCATTGCAAACTCTGGAGATTGTTTTTGTTTATGCATATGATCATAATGATAGAAAAGATAAGAAGCAAATAAAGGTTGAAATTACTGGTAAAGGGGTCAATTTTGACCACAAATTTAATGTTGTTAATGATGATTTCAAAGAATCATCAAATACAGGTCTTCATTTGAAGCATCTCATAGTCCTAATACTTTTAAGTTAAAGAAAAAGAGGTCAAGCAATGGAACCAATTCCATCTATTTGAGTTACCAGGTCTTAAGGTAATTATCTCCATGATCCACAAGCTACATCTCATAGTCAATCTTCTTCTCAGAGAATAACTCAGTCACAGAGCAAGAAAGGTATGAGTCCATCCAAAATTCAAGAAAAAATCCTTCTAAAGGGAAGTATAAGGATTATGAAGTCTTTGATGTTCCTCCAAAGAAAATAAAGAAGTCCATTCGTTCAAATGTTGGTGATGATTAGGTTGTATCTTCAAAAAAGAAAAGGCTCAAGGTTTTTGTTCAGCTAATCAAATAAAATTACAATCTATCTGATGTGAGGTATATTTGCATTTCTTACTATAATTATGTGTATTCTTGGTATAGCTATTGTATAATTAATTTTATGTTATAGTATGTGTACAATATGGGACTTCACTTGGTATGTTGTTGTTGTTGTAGTCATATATGTAATGTATAGCGTTATGGGTATGTATATGTGTGCTTATCTCTTGTAAATAGATGTACGCATGTAATCTTTTTATAAATACACCCTTTTGTTTTAGGTTTGGGATTTTGTTGTTCGTCCAACTGACTAATACAAAAGTCATTTTAGTGTCCATAAAAATTGTTTGAGCATGATCAAGTACAAAGCTAAGTTGGATAAGGCTCAACTAATTTGTTTAGAAAAACCTATTTTGGACATTTTTTAGATATGCCACCTATTTTCACTCAAAATCAATTCATACATGACATTCTAGTTAGGAAATTTCTGTGACACAATCCGAACCCAGGCCTTGCCGTATCGGGGATCTCAAGTCCAACCGGGATCGGAGACCACCCCCAATACCCAAACCATTGCCCATCTTACACCCCGCATCAGATGAATTTTGAACATATAACTAGATAGGAGGATGTCAATTTTAAAACATTATAATAAGTCTATAACAAAACCATCCATTCACAACCAAACATCCAACCAATACCAATGCTACTACCAATACTGATACCATCACCAACCATGCCCACAGTAATCTAACAAAGCCTCTAATGAAAACCAAAAGAATATCTAGTCGGTACATGCCATCGACCATAGCCAAAACTAAGACCAAAGAAATAGTAAGGACATAAGTAAATCTATAGCATGAAATGGGGTCTTCCGAAGTATGAAAGCTCACCACTTCAGCCTGCTCAGAAGCTGTCCCCAAATCACCAAGTCATTGAGTAGGAGGAGTGGAAGTATGGATGGTTTCTGCATCATGCAGGGATACAACGTCCGAAGATGGTTAGCGGGGTGAACGCTAGCACGAAACTCAGGGATAAAGATAAAGTAATGTGACCAATACAACCAAGTCAAACCAATGCCAATAACCATATGCGACTACATATATACCATGCTGGGATAGGGAACAAGTTTTAGCATGAATTTCAAATCCTTAAACTGAACTATTTAGGTTTACCGTCATAAGTCCACCCACAGCTATATGGGTCTAGTAATACCCCTAAACGTGCCCTAGTGCGTGTTAGCCGTATGAATAGGAGATACCATAAATGGTTGCGGATTCCCTTGTACCCTTCGCTCTCTATGATACATATATATATGTATACCTTGTACCCCACAAGCACACGATCATCAAGACCAAACCTCATGTCGGCAAACATGAGTTTCCAGTGTCCATCCTTTGGACTGACACCTTCATGGCTAGCTATCACAACCCCCATTATTGCCCAATTAAATTATTTAACATGTAACCAAACTACCAATTCCAGGAATAAATTATTAAGGAATTATTATGTAGTATCATTATACCAACTATAGCTTGTAAGCGATATCATTAAGCCAAAACTTAGGGAATTCCCATGTACCCCGCAGATTTTATTATTAAAATCACTTGAGGGATTCCTATGTACCCCACAAGGTTTTAATAAATCATTCACTTAGGGGATTACATTGTACCCCATAAGGTTTTAAAAACCATCCTTAACCATTTATACCATGCATTAGTTTCAAGAAACAAGCCAAGCCATGTGGTAATGCATAAATCAAAACCAATTATGCAAGTGGATTGAGTTTATTCCCAATTTCCATACCAAAACAATAAATTTGGTGATTCCATTGTACCTCTATTTTCATCCATCATTCCCATGCACCCCAATGCAATTACTAACCATTAGTTTAAACAGAAAGTTTCATAAATATCATGAAAGAAACATTTAAACAATTTATATTAAAAACACTCAACCCATAGTTCAAAACTCAATATCAATATTCTGTGAACAATACTTTAAATCACATGATTTTACAAAATAGACAATGAGGGAAGAACAATATGTCTTAAATACCAAGAAGTACGGAGAGAAATCACCCTTGGAAGCCTCAATTGATTAATCTTTTAAAAACCCTAAGTGTTCCTGACCTTGAGGATTTAAGACTGTTTAAGAGTCTATTTGACGTATTTATGAGGTCCAAGGATAACCTAAAGAGGTTATAAAACATGGGTTTCAAGTTAGGGAAAAAGGGAAATGTCCAGAATGCCCTTAACTTAAAAGATGGAAAAATTCCGCCTTTGACTACGAGTCAACCATTGACTCATAACCATTGTTTACCACTAGGGTCACCTGACTCTTCAAGACACCCTACAACTCATGGGGTCAAGTTGTAACCAATACAGTGAGCTCAAAGCTCAAGAAATTTTCAAGGGTTAAAATCTGGGGTGTTTCAATTCTCCCCTACTTGGATCATTGTCCTCGAATGACGGGACAAGGTATTTACCAGCACGATTAGACCCCAATCATCACTACTCTTACCTTTAATACAGAAAATTAGAATACCAAGGAATTTACAATTTCCCTTTACCAAAGATAGAAAACAAAATATTAAGAACAACACATACCTTAAGCATGATTTCCAAAATAAGAAACAGGAATGGATACCTGGACTTCATTTCATCTTTGGCTTTCTAAGTAGCCTCTTCAATCTTGTGGTTCCTCCATAGAACCTTTACCGAAGCTACGTCCTTTGTCCACCACTGACAAACTAGCCAATCCAAGATTTGAACTGGGACTCCCTCATAATACAAGGAATCCAAAATACCAATATCCTTGATAGGCATAATTAGTGACGGATCACCCACACACATCCTAAACATCAACATATGTAATATCAGGTAAATGGAACTCAAACTAGAAGGAAATTCTAATTCATACGCAACACTACAACCTCTCTACAAGACCAAGTACCAGCTGATATACTGACGAATGAGCTTCTCTTTCTTCCAAACTACATCACCCCCTTCATGGGAGATACCTTCAAGAATACGCAAACACCAACCTCAAATACTAACTCCCTATGCCTCACATTTGCTTAGGAATTTTGGTGACTTTGGGTAGTTTTAAGCCTACCCTAAATCACCTTCACCTTCTCTATGGCTTGGTAAACCAAATCCAAGCAAAACTTCTCTGCTCACCAACCTCGAACCACCCAATAAGACACATACACCTCCTTCCATATAAGGCCTCAAAAGAAGCCATCCCAATACAAAAGTGGTAGTTGTTATTATATGCAAAATCTATGAGAGGCAAATGATCAATCCAACTACTACCATAGTCAATCACGTAAGCTCGAAGCATATCTTTCAATGTATGAATAGTCCTTTCTCTTTGCCCACGGACTGTGGGTAGAAAATAGTACTAAAGCTCACCTTGGTCCCCAAACCTCTCTGAAATGAGTGCCAAAAATGTGATGAGAACTAAGCACCATGATCTGACAGGATGGAAATAGGCGCCCCATGCAACTTTTCAATTTCCTCAATGAACAATTTTGTATAATCCTCAACCAGAAAGTTAGTCCTCACTGGCAAGAAGTAAGCAGACTTAGTCATCCTATCCACAATGACCCAAATCGAATCAAATTTATTTGGAGACTGAGGAAGATCGGTAACAAAGTCCATATTAATCACTTCCCATTTCTACACGGTCAACTTAATTCTATATACAACTCTTTGAGCCGCAAATATACAACCTTCACTAGGTACACCGTTCATTTAGCCAAAAAATTGGCTATATCTCACTTCATATTTCTCTACCAATAGATCTCCTTAAGATCATGGAACATCTCTGTTAAATCAGGATGAATGGCATAATGCAACTCATGAGCCTCGGCCAAGATCCTCTCTCGCAGCCCATCTATATCAGGAACACACAACCTCCCTTGGTACCACAAGGTACCATCACCACTAACCATGAAAGCCATGAATTTATGCCCACCTATATCCCCCTTAATTTGCATCAAGATAGGATCTAACAGTTTCTTCTATTTCACCTCAGCATCAAGAGATAACTTTGCCATCTCTTGAACAAACACACCACCATCCTCAGAGTTCAAGAAAGAAATTCCAAGGATACATAAATGGTGAACATATTTCACTAACTTGCACTTATCCACATCTACATAAGCTCGACTTCCCATGGATAAACTACTAATAGCATCAACAACTACATTATCTTAACCTGGATGGTAGGCTAGACTCATGTCGTTGTCTTTTAGCAATTCAAGCCACCTCCTTGGCCTGAGATTCATCTTCTTCTAAGTGAATATATATATATTGCAGGATCTTATAATTAGAAAAAATATCTATATGCACTTCGTACAAATAGTCATACTAGATTTTTAATGTGAACACTATAACCAACAACTCCAAGTCATGAGTCGATAATTCTTCTAATGCACCTTCAACTGTCTATAGGAATAAGCTACCACCTTGCTATGCTGCATCAAAATGCAACCAAGCCCCACACAGGATGCATCACAATAGACTATAAAACCATCACTGCCTTTAGGAAAATTCAAGATTAAAGTTAAGGTCAGCTATCTTTCAGCTTCTCATAACTACCCTCACAAGAATCAGACTATAAGAACTTCACTTTCTTCTGAGTTAACTTAGTCAATAGGGCAGCTATAGAAGAGAAAATTTCCATGAAGCTGTAGATATCGATTGGAGTTGTGGTCCTAGGCTACTTCTTAACCACTGCAACCTTCTGTGGATCCACCATGATCCCTTCACTAGATATGCCATGAACTATAAAATTAATTGCTTTCAATAAGAATTCACATTTTGAAAATTTATCATACCCTTGCTGATCCTTCAAGGTCTGAAACACAATGCAAAGGTGATTAGCATAATTCGCTTCACTCTTTGAGTATACCAAAATATTATCTATAAATACAATAATGAAAAAATCCAGAAAATAACTAAAGACTCTATTTATCCAGTCCGTAAATACCCTAGGGCATTAGTTAACCCAAAAGACATAACAAAGAACTCAAAATGCCTATATTGGATACGAAAGACATTCTTAGAGATATCCACCTCCCTAATCTTTAACTGATGATACCCGAATCAAAGGTCGATCTTGGAGAAAAACTTAGCACCCTAAAGCTGATCAATCAAATCATCTATCCTTGGAAAAGTATACTTATTCTTTACCATCATTTTATTCAACTTTTGGTAATCAATACATATCAAAAGGGAACCATCCTTCTTACATATGAATAATATCAGTTTACCCCATGGGGACACACTAGGATGGATGAAACCCTTATCTAAAAGATATTTTAATTTCTCTTTAAGCTTCTTCAACTATAATACAGATATACTATATAGGGGAATGGAGATAGGATGTGTCTGGAACAAGATCAATCCCAAAATCAATCTCACTATCAGGAGGGACACCAAGAAGATTATTAAGAAAGACCTCAGGGAATTCCTTTATCATGTGGACTGAATCTAAACAAGGTCCCTCAAAGTTAGAATCATTAACCCCAACTAAATTATAGAGACAACCCTTGAAAATTAATTTTTGGTCTCTAAGATACGATATTAACATTTCTTTAGGGACTAGAGAGCCCCCTTCATACTCAATAATTAGCTCATTAGGGAATTTAAAAATAACCTTATGGGTTCTACAGTCTGAGAAGGCGTAGTATGAGTGCAACTAGTCCATCCCCTATATGACATCAAAATAAACTATGTCTAATTCAAACATATCCACCAAAGTCTTCCTACCACCCACAGATACCACATAAACCCTATAAAGTTTCTAACCACCACAGAGTCACCCACCAGGGTAGAAATAGAAAAGGGATCCAAAATATACTTCGAATAGAAACCAAAATACACAGCCACAAAAGGGGTCACATAAGAAATAAAGAACCCCAGATTAAGTAATGAGTACACATCATGGGAAAAAAGTTTCAACATATAAGTAACGATATCTAGAGATGCCTCAGACTCTTGGAAAATAGTGAGAGCATAGAGACAATTCCGACCAGTATCAAAGCCAGATAGTGCACCCTTTGGTGCAGGAGTATATGCCCTAGCTGGCCATATATGAAACACTTGTCCCTTCCCTCATCATAGAAACCTCGAGGCAATCACCATAAAATCTGCAAAGAGGATATGATGGAGCTGATTGGCCCCCATTGCCCTAAGATTAGGTACCTTGTTCCCTAGAACCATCGCCACCCAGAAAATATAAATCTCTAGATAGCTTCGGGTAAGAAGCACTAGCCATCAAGTAGGAACTAGAATTTCCCAATATATTCTTGGACCACTTTCAACCATTCTTGGCACTTTGATGCTGACCTCTACTCTGACTAAAAAATCTAAACTTCTTACTATGCCTTTTCCCTATCTCCACTTGCTTTTTTTCTCATCCTTAACCCGCTATATATACACAACCAATTTGGAAATATCCATATCTTTGATCAATAAGGCAACCATAATTTCTAGAAATAAATCACGGGATAACCCAGAAGCAAACTTTCTTATCTATCCCTCATGCTAGTCACTAACTTAGGAGCATACCAGGACAACTGATAAAACTTCAAGGCATATGAGATTGGTGAATCTAAAACCTATTTGCACTCAAAATTCATTCACACTACCGTGATTTGAATGAATGAGATAAATTTATGATTAAATGCACTAATTTCCATATTTTGTAGGATAATAGGTATAGGAAGGAAAGATATGGAGCTAAAGACCTGAAGAAGAAATCAGTCTCAGTTACTAAAACTGTAGTTTGAGGGAAGAGATTGCAGATGATCAAGTTAGGTCAAAGGGCCACAATTGCGGTGACCTTATTGTAATCACGGTATGATGGTCACAATCACAGACACGCTGTTATGGTTATGGCTTAGTAGGATTATGTCCAAGGGAAATGTTGTCATTTTACCCAGTCGACCCTAAATCCCTTCAGTTGTACAAACCCTTTCCTATTTGAGACTACACTAGTAACAATTGAAATTTGGCAATCTTGTAACCCTACTAATTGGGGAAAATTGTTTATTTGAATTTTAAAGATAAATTTGGTGAAATCAATGTGTAATTGGGAGAATCTCCTTGCTTTCCATTTTCATGGACATTTTGAATGACCTTTTTGGTATACTTCTTCCTCTTTACTTTATGGGTAGATAAATTTACTTGTATTTAGATTATGTTGGACTAAGGTGCAATTATGTATGGGTTGTGATGTATTTATGAAGATTCTAGTTTGTGGATGATGGGTTTTACTATTGCTTGTTTGAATTAGTTGGGGTTTGTAGGTGAAAACCCCAAGCTCTTGAAATCTCACATCAACCTTGAAAAGGGGATATGAGTAAACTTTTGGAACCATATCATTCTTAAAAGAGGGATAAAGGTACCAAACTAATAGTGAATAATAATGGATGTATCTTGCGATCTTTTGCCATCTTAGAAATAAGAATGAGTAGAAAGTTAGCTATGTCTTCAGCATCTTCCTTGTAATAGAGATGCCCATTTGAGGCATTAGGTGGTTTAAATTAACACACTAGTTAGGTACTCAAAAATTCCAATGCAAGATATTCTTGAGGGTTTGTTGACAAACTAGCCTCAAGGACTTATGACCTAGCCTACTACACCATTAATGAATAGAATTTACACCAAATCATCATGTTCACATGCCTAACTTTCCCTTAGGTAGGCATAATCCCAAGATCCTAGTCATATTGTATCGTTCAATCACAAGTGTTGGCTTTAGTTTGTTGATTTGATTAAAAGCTGATTAATCCTTGTTTAAAACTAACCCCCCATTTTAAATCATGTATTGTACTTTGTTTATATTACGAGTATCTTTTTAGTAACTATTAATACCTATAGGAGTAGAAATCTAATTTCTATCCTTATGGATTTGACCTCAACCTATGTTGAGCTATGGACATCGATTGTCCTCTACCAAATTGAATGGTATAGGAGAGTGTTATCAAAAGGCACTGTTGTGGGGAGTAAAATTTAGTTTTCACTTATGAAGTATTTATTTTTACTTAGGATATACCTGTAGTGGTATTTATTTATTTTGGTTGGTGTTTTTGTTTCCTTTTTAGGTGATTCCCATAGTGTTTACTAAACTGTAGGTGACAATGAAAGTATTTTTTAGTCCTTCGACGGTCCCCTTAATGATGAGGAAAAACTCAATGATGTTGGATGTTTAAGTGTCATGGTATCCTACCTACTTATGGGAATGGTGTCTTTCACTTTACAATCGCCATGTTGCATATGCTACAAATAAAGGGAATTTTTGAGTGACAAGCCTATGAGGACACCAACTTGCATATAAAGAACATGGAAGTGTGTGCACATCTTTATATTCCATACATAACCAAGAAGTCCATCCAGTTGCATTTTTTCACATTCTCTCTAACGGGGGAGGTAGTATTGTGGCTTTGCTCTCTTCCGTTCGGATCAATTACTTTATGGGATGAACTTACCATTGCCTTTCTTGACCAGTATTTCCCACCCTCTAAGATTCTCCAATTGCATGATGAAATCATTAACTTTAGGAAATTGAATAGAGAATCCTTGTATGAGGTATCGGAAAGATTTAATGAAAAACTCATGCAACGTCCCAACCACAAAGTCTTGAAAAAGATGCTTCTCTAAATATTCTACCAGGCTCTTGATCCGCTCTACAAAATCGCGGTAGATAATACGATGGAGGACTCTCTTGTGAAGTTGAATTATTAAGCGGCTACAAATTTACTTGAGGAAGTTACAAGAAAAACTGGGGGTGGTACACCCGTGATGTCGAAGTACCAAAAGGATCTCCTATTACCTCCTTTATTGATAAATAGTAAAAGAGCGAGATAAAGAGAGAGAGAAAAACCTGGCAAAAATGATGATGTAATTGGAGCTTTTAACTAATCATGTGATGGGTGTGTCCAGAAAAGTGGTGAATTCCATGGCATCCAAGGCCTATGATGATGAAGAGGCCAAGAAGTTTGATGAAGAGATTTGGTATTTGGCTAACTATTTGGGGGGTTCCCGCCCCGCCTATCAAAGGCAAGGTCGGAACCAAGGTTGGATGGACCGTGATCATGATAGTGATTAAAGGGACAAATACTGAGAGTATGATCATTATGTGCCCCCTCATGATTGGGAAAATTAAAAAGATGCAAATCCCGTTGACCCCGATAAATACAAAACTGAAGATGTCTTTGCACAAATTTAATGAAAGTGAATGGAACAAACAAGATAGTTCATTAATTGAAAGGAAAATTTTTGAAAATTAATCAAATGGTTATGTCCCACACTGCTTCAGTTTAATAATTGGAAACATATATAGGCTAAATCTCCACCCAACTCAATGCTAGACAAAAGGATGGTCTTCCTTGTGATACTATTATGAACCCGAATAATGATACCCAACTATTAGAAATAATTGCTAAGAGGTGCAAGACCCTTGGTGATAATTTAAAGGAAGTTAAGAAAGAAAGTATGGGTGAAAAAGAGCCTAACTTTGAGTACATGAAGGTGAAGAAATAGGTTGTAGTTAGCAAAGAGAAGAAACCCCAAAATCTCAAGAAGAAGGGGATAAAAAAGAACTGGTGGAAATTGATGAAGAGGTAGTAGAGCATAATAAGCCACAAAGTTATGTATTTACCACCATTTAAATCCCTCCTCCATTTCCACAAAGGCTTAAGAGGAAAGAGAAGAGTGATAACCTCAAGAAATTTATGGCCAAGCTTAGCAACCTCTCTATCAATATCATGTTACTTAAGGCAATCCAAGAAATTTTGGGGTATGCTACGCTTATGAAGAAATTGATGTCGAAGAATAAGCTTATTGAAGGTTACACCATTGAAGTCAACCATGGGTGTCACGTTATTATGACTAGTAAAATGGCGAAAAATAAAAAAGACCTCAGGGTCTTTACATTCCATGCACCATCAGAACACACAAGTTTGAAAAAGCTTTATGTAAACTCGGTGCAAGTATGAATCTCATGTCCTTTGAAATAAATTGGAGGCTTGGCTTGAGTATCCCTACTCCAACATCGATGAGGCTTTTGATGGCGGATTGATCTATCAGAAAATTGATTGGTGTTTTTTTTGATGTGTTTGTGCTAGTGGATAGATTCATCCTTCCGGGGGATTGTTTAGTGCTTGATTGTGACATGGACCAAGAGGTGCCTATTATCCTGGATCGAACTTTCCTTGCTACTGGAAGAGCCATTGTTGATTTGGAGCTTAGAGAAATTAAGTTTAGAGTTCATAATGGTTAAGTGTCCTTTCTATTATACAAAATAAAGAAACAACCTATGGATCTTCAAGTGGTGTTGGTCATAGATATTGAGGATAATAAAGTGAAGGATGGGTCCCTTGAGGTTCCAACTTGAGAAAGATGGAAGACATCGTGCCCCGATAATAACTAAGGCACACCGATACCCATGTATGCATTGTATTGTCTTCACTTTAATAGATATATTAATGGTTTCAAATGTTAGGATCTCACTAAGATTATTTTTACTTACTCTAAAAAAGGAGTAGTGACTAGGAAAAGATAATGACAATAATAATTGAAGTTTAGCTGTCGATCCATGCTACTAGGTATTATCTAAGTAAGATAGTTAGTTGTCATCTAATAACTAGAGACAGGATCAAGATAAGGGTCTGAAAGGCGACATCCTGAGAGTCAAATGGTAAAGAGTGAAATCCATGTGCTCATCCAAAAGACTGTACATGGTACATAACTTATTGGATTTTGCATACAAGGTATCAGGTTGGTTTACTAAAGCACGATAAGCCTACAGAGTTGAGAATCCAACGGGAACACAATCCTAATGTTATCCTATGATTTATTACATACAAAGATGATATTTTTTACTTGTTAGATATTGTTATTCAAAACCCCATTTACTTTTCTAGTTCATCCTATTGATTATAATAGATAATAGCTACAATTCCACCTATTCCCTTGGGATTTGACCCTAATATTTATTGGGTTACTATATTTGGCAGCAACCATATAATCTTTAGAGTAAAGGTATAGCTTGGGTGTTATTAACAAAGATGAGAAGCTATGATACCAGGTCAATTTTAGTGAGAGTCATAGTACCTCATGATTCATAGGCGATAATTCTTAGGTTAGGTATCCTCCGTATTATACTTATCAGTATTAGGGTAATTTTAGTAGGCCCATTTATGTTGCCCTTCATATTACTGATGGAGGTTAGTCTAGCTATAGTAATTGTCTTAGCCAGAGTAGTAGTATACCTCTGAGGGGTTCATGTTCTAGTTTTTCTAGATATGGTGGTTATATCAGGTCAGCTAGATCTTCTGAGTTCAATATAGGCCTAGGGCATGTTATAGTTTTAGGGCCTTTGGCTATTTCTTAAGAGAGAGTCCCAGTTATGGGGTAGTTGTTCCAGCAGCTCAGAGTGTTCAGCTGATTAGGTCAGTACTGCCCCAGCTAGAGGTTGTATGTAGGGTCATTGTAGTAGTCCCTAAGGTTCTCATGGAGGTCCTAAGATTGGTAGGATAGAAGATTGATCAAAAGCCAAGCCAGGTGGTGGGTGTGGTCAGTTGTATGTCATGCTTGATAGACCGAAGGAAGAGTATTTGGATGTAGTTATTATAGGTATGATTTTAGTATGTGATTAGCCATCTTTTGCTTTATTTGATCCAGGATCCATATATTCTTATGTATCTACTTATTATTCCCCCTGGTTAGAGTTATCTTGGGATTTTTTTATTTTTGTTGCTATATATATTTACTTCTATGTATGAATCTTTAGTAGTAGTTAAGTTTTATAGAACTTGTGTTGAGATTATTGGGGAGTTTGATACTCATGTTGATCGTATTATGTTATACATGGTCAATTTTGATTGATTCTGTACATAGATTGATTATCCATCTATCATGTGGTCTTTGATTATTTTTCCAAAACCTTTAGTTTAGCCATACGCAACATACCCTTTGTTGTATGGTAGGGATCTATTAACTATGAGTCAACAAGTATTATTTCTTATATTTGGGAGAGTAGACTTATTTTGAGGGGTTGCGAGTATTATCTCACTTATATTTATGATGTTACTATGGAGAGTCCCTCACATGAATCTATTCATATTGTCCATGAGTTTCCTAATGTTTTTTCTACCGATCTATATAGTCTTCCTCCTAGCATTATATGAAGTTATTTATTGATCTTGAGCCAGTACCCAACCTATTTCTATGAAATCTTACTATATGGCTACTGCCGAGCTTAAAAAGTTGAATTCTCAGCTCCAAGATCTTTTGGGTAAGGGTTTTATTAAACTACATATGTTTACTAGGGTGTTGTTGTCTTGTTTGTGAAGAAGAAGGGTGGTTCTTTATGTATGTATATTGACTACTGGAAGCTTAAAAAGGTGACAGTGATCAGTTGTGTTTGCCAAGATTGACTTGAGATTTGGTTTCTATAAGCTTAAGATTTGGGATGAGGAAATCCCAAACAGAACCTTCAATACTTGTTATGGTCCTTATGAGTTCATGGTGATGTCTTTAAGACTGACTAATTGCCCAGCAGTGTTTATGGATTTGATGAATCGTGTGTTTAGGCCTTATTTGGATTCCTTTGTGATTGTGTTCATCAATGATATCCTTGTGTGTTTAAGGAGTAGAGAAGAGCATATGTTGTATTTGAGGATTGTGCTCCAGACATTGAGAGATCATAGGATTTTTTCCAAATTCATAAAGTATGATTTCAGGCTTCAGCCGATGATATTCCTAGGACATGTGGTGTCAAAGGATAAGATTATGGTGGACTCAACGAAGATTGAGGCTATTCATGATTGGGCTAGGCGTATATCTCCATTTAAGGTTTGCAACTTTATTAGTTTGTTTGGTTACTATAAGCAGTTGGTTGAGAGTTTTTGTTGAAACCCTTTGGGGTTGCTCTACAAAGTAAGGGACCAAGTCCCTCAGAATCAAATACTGGCAATCAACTAATAAAGTGCAGGAAAACTAAACACAGAGAATAAAGAGTAAACAAAATACGGATTTTTACGTGGAAACCTAGAATTATAAAAACCTCTGTTTTACCTCATTAGCACTAATGAAATCCACTATAATCAACCTCCTGATTACAATCTATATTTCAGCCTAACTCTAGGCTTATTTTGCTAGCAGCAACTCTATTACAAACTCATCTTGGTAACTCTACCAAGGACTCTTATGTACACTAATTAGCTCTAATCAGTTTTAAGCTTAGGAAACTCTACCTAAGCAGCACTCTCTCAACAAGAAAACACTACTTTTATAAGATGAGTAGTTCAGTTACAATTAATTACACACTCAAGAACAATTACAATTCAAGATCTCATAAGGCTAAGAATTTGAGCAGTGTTGAAATGAGGTTTTCGCTGCCTCTCTTCACTCTTTAGATTTGCAAAAAACAAATTATTAAAGAGGCTTATTTTATCTTTTATAGCTTGATGATGATTAGGGATGAAATATCATTGGACTAGCTATCCAAGTTTATACAAAATAACCCATAATAACACCTACATGTTTGTTGCATAAAATGAAAAAACTGTGCAGAAGCCATGTGCTAGCTGTACTATACGTTGCACATCCAGGGACCTTGTCCCTTGTAATTTAGCTTCTCATCATCAAAAATACATATAGAAGTTTAACTACTATTACAGTACGGATGACCATATTGATCTGAAAGAAGGATCCATTTAGTGGTCGTAGGAATCTGAGTCAAGCTTTCAAAAGCTAAAGGGATTTTTCACCTCGGTTCCTATATTGGTTCTTCCTATTGAGGGTGAGGTAGTCACCATATATTGAGATAATTTTGATGTTGGTTTGGGTTGTGTTTTGATATAGTATGATTGATTTATTGCTTATGCATATAGGCAGCTGAAGGTCGAACGCAACTGCCCCACTTATGATTTGGAGTTGGCGATGGTAGTTTTCATGCTTAAGATTTGGAGATTTTTT